>NC_050455.1:45045398-45277898 GCF_903995425.1 Onychomys torridus
ACAAAAATAAAACTGGACCGGTGGGCGCACGCCTTTAATCCCAGGAACTCGAGAGACAGAGCCAGGCGGATCTCAAGCTAAACACAGAGGAAAAACCCTGTCTCAAAACAAAACAAAACCAAAAACAACAACAACAAAAAACCAAATAAAAAGATTGAGATTCTAGCATGATTAATTTTAGTATAATACTTTTTAATATATATCAATGACATATGTCAAGGTACAGAAGATAAAATAATTTTAAAAAGATCAGATCTAGCAGTAATGCATCTCTGTAGGTTTTAATATGATCCAGTTCCTCCTTAAGACTTGGCAACCATTCCTCTCTCTCCTCGAGGACTACTTCCTGGCCTGCTACTCAGCCTCGTTTACAGCCAATCCTGGACACTAATCACATTTAGAAACAGGTATGTCCCCCTCCCCCGCCACACCACCACACTGTGACGCTCAGCTACCAGAGAGGATGTTTAACAAAAGCATCTCTCATTTCGGTGGGCGTGTAAACAGTACCCCCAGTCTGGCACCACCCACAAGGCATAGGTTATGAATAAGTTAAAGTAGAAAGGACATCCTCCTAGAAAGTGAATTGGGGGGAGGGGCTGGAGAGATGGCTCAGTGGTTAAGAGCACCGGCTGCTCTTCCAGAGGTCCTGAGTTCAATTCCCAGCAACCACATGGTGGCTCACAACCACTTGTAATGAGATCTGGTGCCCTCTTCTGGCCTGCAGTCCTACATGCTTATACATAATAAATAAATAAATCTTTGCCGGGCGGTGGTGGAGCACACCTGTAATCCCAGCACTCGGGAGGCAGAGGCAGGTGGATCTCTATGAGTTTGAGGCCAGCCTGGTCTACAAAGCTAGTCCAGGACAGGCTCCAAAACTACAGAGAAACCCTGTCTTGAAAAAACAAAAAACACAAAAAAGAAAAAAAGAAAAGAAAAGAAAAAGAAAGTGAATTGGGATCACAAGAGCACGTGTATTTAAATAATAATTAAATAGTAGGAGAGCCAGTCCTGAGAACTTACCAGACACACCAGACCCAGGAAAGGGTACACGTCCCTCACTTTCACTCCACAAAGAGGAGAACATCTAATAATATCATGGCAACAGTCTGTCATAGGGTCAACTGCTGCGTGCATCAAGGAACAGACGGGCTTTGGTCCTTTGCTGTTGACAAAAGGCTACTTGTAATATGGAGTCACCAGGGCAGGGCACAGCCTCAAAAGTCAGTGTTTGTACAACATAGAGTAACATTGAGCAGGGTCCAGTCTGATCTCAGCAGTTATGTAAATTATATTCCACAGCTGCTGAGGTCTGTGGCCCCAACTCCTGACCTCCTGACTGCCTCTGACCTTTTGCCCTAGCTAACACCCTGACCATAGGGAAGGGCCAATCAGAAGCTGTGTTTAGATTGCTGTCCATTCCATTTGCCCATCTGTATTAGTCAGGGTTCTCTAGAGTCAGAATTTATGGGATGGATATCTCTCTCTCTTCATGGCCATTCCATAGCACACATGTGCACAGACACACACACACACACACACACACACACACACACACTCATACTCACACACATACATGGGGGGACAGGGAAGTGGGGGTGGGTGGGGATTTGCTATGTGACCCAGAATTAACCTTAGCTGTTAAGAATGGAATAAGAAACAGGTGTCTCCATGACGGGTAAGGTGACTTGCTGACGTCCCACACAACCTAAGTCAGAAGCTCATTTTTTAGTAAAAGGGGAGGACCTGTAAGGCCCTGGCCCCCATTTTGGGTAACTGTAGCCTTGCTTGCTGACCTTGACCTTGATATCCTCCCTATGCTAATTCCCTGCAAGATTCCATCCTGAATGCTTAAGGGAAGCTCCTTGTCTATGTATCCAGCATATTTGGCGTTAACAGCTTAGATGCAAAATTGTAAAACATCAGAAGCAAACTTCTGCCCTCCGGGGTTCTCCCATTGTGCTATAAGCCTGTATTTAAGACGTCCTCTCTCCTTCAATAAATGACATTCGGCATTAAAAAAAAAAAAAAGGAAAGAAGGAAATTGAAGACAACGATGTTCTAAAACAGGAAGTGGTGATGGTGTCATGGGCCTATGAGGATGCTGGACTAAAGTCTATCAAGTTCTGCAAACAGGAAAATTGTATACCACGTGAATTATCTGTCAATAAAGATCTTATATGTAAATTTTAAAAATGGAATAAGAATGTATGTTTACCAACACTGCTATCAAGGAAAACTACCACTGATGAGCCCAACATGGCTTATAGGCCTGTTGTTTTATCAACCCTGACACTGTGGAAAAACACAGACATTTATTTCTGTTCATGACATCACACTCACGAGAACTGTCATTCTGCATCATCAAAACTTAAGAAATAGCTGGAGTTCCCTCCATAAGGGAAAATAGGGGACTTATTTCCTACATCTTCTTGGTAGTCTGTAGTACATTTATATAAATTACATATCTAAGAAATGAGAGGTTAGTGGCCCTGGGGCATCTAAAGGCTGTTTAGGACAAGTAGGTTTTTCACTTATAATCACACCATACTGCCTTTGCCTCTAAAACAGGTCTGAGCCAATTAAACCACTCTCTAGAGCAAGCTCTCCCACCCTGCTGACAATCAGTCCAGTGGCCTCTCTGCCGTGGACCACCAGAAGCAAATTCAGCTGAAAATGGGAAAAGTAGAGGCTTTGTGTCAACTTCCATGATAGCCTTTATATGTATGCCACTCAACTGGAGTTTAAAAACCTCGGAAATCACTGAAGCCCAGACAATTTTACAGGAATGAGGAATGGGGACTCCACCAGGCATCTTAAAGAGCCCAAGCCCCTCTGTGAAAGGATACCTTGGGCCTGGGAGCTGATGTGAGTTGGGATCTTCATATACATCTAGACTAGGGAGGAAAAAAAATCTTGAGTTGAAATGAGCAGTAGACACGTGCAGAGACCTCTGAATAGATTGCTCACAGCCAGTGGTATTTATATACTGTGGTTTGAGTCCTCCCATCCCTACAAGTGTTCGTGTGTTTGTGGATAAGTGTGGTCCCCACAGTGTCAGTGTTAAGTGATGAAGTGTAACAGGAGTCTTGGGTAGTTGGGCGGGCACCCTCAGAAGAGACTGAGGTAGCACCTGGGGGACCCCCTGAGTTAGTTCTTATGAGAGTAGGAACCCTTGAATCACTCCAGTCCCCTGATTGATTTGTTAATGTTGCTTTTACTGTGAGGGCTCAACTCCAGGGTCTCCCCTGGTAGGGTGGTAGGCCTGTCTTTGGATAGAATCTCACCCTTGACCATGCTCAGATTATGATGCTACTTCTCAGAGGCCGGAATAACTGGATCTACCCTATCTTACTTTCAGCCTTCAAACTATGAGCTTCATAAAGGGGCTTCTTTCTCTTCTTCCTTGGTGCTGGAGAGCAAACCCAGGGTTTCACCCATGCTAGGCTAGTGCTTAACCACGTGAGCTATGCCCCCAGCCCAAATTTGTCTTTTCTTTTCCCAAGATGTAGTCTCGGCTGTGTAGACCCAGGCTTGCCTCTAACTCACACAGATCTATCTGTCTACATCTGCCTCACAGGTGCTGGGATTAAAGCTGTGCACCACCACACCGGATTCAACCTATCTATCTGTAGACATACTGTACAGTAACCAGAACAAGCTAGTAACTTATTTACCCTCTGTGAAGTCTGACTCTGAGACAGCAATTCTATGACATCAAGTTTCCTGACTGTTTTCAGTTTGAATCTGAAATATCTTCCACAGGCAAATGGTTAAACACTTGATCTCCATTGATGGAGCTATTTTGGGAAGTTCTGGAAACTTTAGAGGAGGGAGACCTAACTGGAGGAAGTAGGTCACTGGGGATGTGCCTTTGAAAGTTTTATCTGGGCCTCAGTCCTTTCTCCTTTTTCTGGTTCCTCCACACCTCTCACTCCCATGATGCTCTGCCTGAGTTTATGGGGCGAAGAGACTTGGGCCAAACTCCCTGAAACCATGAGCGCAAATACACCTTTGTCCATTAAACTGTTCCTTCGGGCATGTTAGCCACAATTGTACAAAAGTAATTAACTCTTCATCCCCCTGGATTTTCCTTCCATTTCTGTGAATACCAAGTTCTCCTCCAGTGAGTGTCTCCTTTCAGACTGTCCCTTGCCTGGTTTCACGCTCAGCTCCTTCCCATGCTTTCCTCCTCTACTATGGGTTAGTGTGAGGTCACGATTTCCCTCCCAGCAGAAGGCAGGCTCTTAGCCCAGTTAGGTCCTTTCCAGTGATTGTGAATCCCTGGGACTTCCAAGGTCCAAACAGCCTGTGGGTATAGCTCTCCTATACTAAGATCCCTGGTGATTGGGTCTGACCAGCACTGACCAGTTTCTCTCCATCCGAGGGCCCTTGAGGACCAGCTGTGCAGGCATCTAGTCCACGGGGCAGGGGGAGGCAGGCAGAGGGTGAGCAGTGTCTTGAGTTGAAATTGTTTATTTTGCACCTACTCTGCATCCTCTGGGCTCTGGCAAGAGAGGATCTGTGTATTCGGCAAAGAGTGTGGGGAATATATGTGCAAGAACACTGAAGGATGAGGTCAGTTTTACCTGTTTTGTTGTTGTTGGTGGTGGTGTCTGTGTGTGTGAATAATAACAAAGTATGCAACCAGAAACAATGCTGGAAGCCAGAACACCAAAAACATCCTGATGTTAATACTTCTGGGTGTGATGCTGACGTCATTGGTGATGATGGCGTTGATAATTTTGGTCTTTTTTTTTTTTTTCATTTTCATTTATTTCTTTTTCTATTATCAGCTTGATACAGTATAAATTATTATCCTAATAGTGAAATGTTTCATTGAGGCTTGCCCAGTAATTGAGTAAACCCAAAACTTATATACAGCCTCCCTGGTTCTGTGGGTTGCAGTGATTTTGGTATTTTGAAATAACTCTGTAGCCCAGACTAGCCCAGGAGTGCTGAGAGTACAGGCGAGCACAGACAGGTAATTTATCAACAGAAGCTCTTCCTTGGGCTGCTGTCCCAGTTCCAAAACCAACACCACTGCTAACTCCTCTGGGACGCTGTTTCACACTCAACTCCACGGTCCACTTTTCCTGACAGGTCCATCTTCGTGGGCTCAGTTCCTCACTGCGCCAGAAGGGGGCTCTGTTGCATCACTTAAAATACAATTCGATTTCTGAAGAGAAAAGGGAGGCGAGTCTTGGGGAAGAGAGGTGGTGGGGGTAGCTGGGAGGAGTATAGGGAGGGGAAACTGGTCGGGATGTGCCGCATGAGAGAAAAATCTATTTAAAAAGGAAATGAAAAAGAAAAAAAACTTGCATTGTGGAGAAAAGAGGAGCTAATGGCAGTGGGTGACTGCTGGGGAGAAAGAGTCTTCTTTTGGTGGGGAAGAAGCTGGACGGTAAGTTTCCAAGACCCAGGGGACAATCCCACATGCCATGCACATAAAGGCAGCACGAATTGAACTTCGTGGGTTATTGAGGAAAGTCAAGCTGGAGGAAGATGGGGACCCTGTTGGGAGGGTACAGGATGATGGAGGGATGAAATGGATGACGGATATGACCAAGACACATTGTACACATGTATGAAATTGTCAAGGATTTCAAAATAAATGTGGCCTGGTGGTAGTGTGTAGATAGAGTTGTCCTGCCTGGCCCACAGTCAGGACAAATCTCTCTCACCCACCAGGCCCATAGACGCTCAGACCCAACCAAGTAAGCACACAGAAACTTACATTGTTTACAAACTGTATGGCAGGCTTCTTGTTATCTATTTCTTCTATCTTAAATTAACCCATTTCTATTAATCTATACTTTGCCACGTGGCTTGTGGCTTACCAGTGTCTTTACCTGTTGCTTGTCACGGCGGTGACTGGCGGTGTCTCCCTCCCCAGCCTTCCACTTCCCAGAATTCTCTTCTCTCTTGTCCCATGTATACTTCCTGCCTGGCCACTGGCCAAACAGCATTTTATTTATACAGAGCGATATCCACAGCCTTTAATCCCAGCACCCGGGAGGCAGAGGCAGGCGGATCTCTGTGAGTTCGAGGCCAGCCTGGGCTACCAAGTGAGTTTCAGGAAAGGCGCAAAGCTACACAGAGAAACCCTGTCTCAAAAAAAAAAAAAAAAAAAAAAAGTGGATTGTGGTAATATTTTGTTTGTACTCTAACAGATAAATTTTGCCTGAAAATCAGAGGAGAGAGCCAGCCACTAGATTAAACATAGAGGTCAGGCAGTGGTAGCACAGGCCTTATCCTAGCACTTCAAAGCCACCCTGGATTACATGAGATTAATCTAGTCTGGAAGAGAACCAGAGCCAGGCAGTGATGGCTGGGTAGAGAAAGGCTTATAAAACGGGAGGAGACAGGACCTCAGTTCCTTTCAGCTGAGGACTCAGGGGCATTCAGTCAACTTTAATATATATATTCTTTAAATTTATGTGTAGGTGTGTGACTATTCATATGTGGAACTCTCTATGTAGACCACGCTGACCTTGAACTCACAGAGATCTGACTGCCTCCTGAGTGCAGGGATTAAAGATATGCCACTGGCCTGGGCCTATTTTACCTTTTTATGAAGGTTTACTATTGATAAGTACCATCAGTGTGAGGCATCCCCTCTATTTTTAGTTCTCTGGGTCTCAGAAATCACTTTAAACCCCCGCCCCCCACACTCACCCCACCAAGCTATCAGTGGTCCCTATAGGTGAACAGGAGTGCTGTTTGTTTTCTGTTGGTGGTTTTAATAGGCACGTGTTTTCTTTTTGCCAGACATTGTTTCTCTGTGTAGACCTGACTGTGTCCTGGAATTCCATTTTCTACAATTTATTTATTTATTTATTTATTTATTATGTATACAGTATTCTGCCTGCATATATTACTGCACTCCAGAAGAGGGCGCCATATCTCATTACAGATGGTTGTAAGCCACCATGTGGTTGCTGGGAATTGAACTCAGGACCTCTGGAAGAGCAGTCGGTGCTCTTAACCGCTGAGCCATCTCTCCAGCACCTCTGTTGGTGTTTTTAATAGGCACTTGTTTTATTTTTTCCTAGGCATCGTTTCTCTGTGTGGACCTGACTGTGTCCTGGAATTCCATTTTCTAAGATTTATTTATTTATTTATTATGTATACAGTGTTCTGCCTGCATATATTACTGCACTCCAGAAGAGGGCACCAGATCTCATTATTGATGGTTATGAGCCACCACGTGGTTGCTGGGAATTGAACTCAGGACCTTTGGAACTTTGGCCAGTGCTCTGAACCTCTGAGCCATCTCTCTAGACTCCTACACCCGGCCTTTAATAGACACTCTTGACCATTCCCACCAAGGCACTACGTTTCTCTTTGCACTGAGTATAAAGCTCCTACTGTGTCCCCTCCTTTTCATTCCCAATGGTAAACTGCGTCAGCCCAGTCAGTTGGGCATATGCCGATACAATGATCTTACCGAAGTCCCCAGTTAAAAGCTTGATGTGGTTGATACACGCTTGTGATATCAGAAGTGGCGGGGTGGAGGCAGGAGGATTAGGAGTTCAAGATCATCCTTAGCTACCTAGAGACCACCTGGGCTATGTCACACTATGTCTCAGAAACGACAAAGAGAAAGGAAAAGAAAGAGACGGCTCAGGTTAGATCTTCATCCTCAAGGCCGAAAGCCCTCAAGAAAGGTTTAAGTAGAGGGATGGCGATGGGGTCACCCAGCACTGTGAATGGCCATGGTTGTGCTTAATGCCATGGACTGGACACGGAAACAGCTCCTTGGAAAAGTTTGTGTTATCTGTATCTTAGTACAGAACAGTGCTCTGGAAAGACCGTCCACATTCGGTCCCAATCAATCTCCATTCACACAGCTTCTGACACCCTCGCCGTGAAAGGACTGTCTTATTGCACATTCCTCTCATATTGCACATTCCTCTCATACCCTCCCACTGTGGGTGCGTCCTCACCCCGTTCTCTGCGACAACGTCCCTGCAGGCTCCTGGGCACAGCTTGTACCTTTTCCTGGATGCTCACAGCCCTCTCGTTTCCCCTACATACCTAATACATCCGTAAGCTGGTCTTCCAGCCACTCAGAGGCCGGTTCAGCGGTGGTCTGTGCCTCAAGCCTTCCTTTGGGTGTTGGAAACACTCCTTCCTGCCTCTGGGCCTCGGCTTCAGTTGTCTCTGAATCGCTATTCTTTCCGCGGAAGGTCCTCCAGGGACCGAGGCCATCCCCCATCTCTCGGTGTTCCCCCTGGCTTTCACCATGCTTTGCAGAGAGCAGTCCTGAAGTGGACGTTCATTGAAGGGCCAATGTGGAAGACAGAAAGGAGCCCCATAGCTCACCTAGGATTCTTGGGGGTGCTTTGTACCACTGCTGACTCATACTGCCAGACCCCAGCGGGCTCACACAGATAGGTGACAGGCTTTGTACGCTCTGGTGTGACCCTTTACTCAGCTGGGTTTTAGAAATACTAGTTTTCCTGCTTTCTTCATTGAATTTGCCATCCAGTCCCAAATTGTGAGTCTTCAGTTAATTGTCAGACTGCCAGTTTTCCTGAGATTCCTGTTGCCACCTGTGACGGAGTTCTGCAGGTGTAATTCCACCGTCATTCCACAAGGTGGCAATAGCTTGCCATTTCGTAGTCCAAAGACTTGATTATCAAGAGTGATTACATGACTGTTTGTGTTCATACTCAGTTATCTGTGTGTGCAAACACATGTATAGTGTGAGTGTGTGTGTGTGTGTGTGTGTGTGTGTGTGTGTGTGTGTGTGTGTGTGTGTGTGTTATAGTGGGATAGAGATCAGGTCCGGAGTCTTATGTATATTAGGGAAGCATGCCTGTCTCTGAGCCTTCCTGCAGTCTCTGTCCGTGCTTGTATGCTGAATGAATTACTGCTGAGCAATGTTTCAGCTTACAATCACTGAAGAATTTTCTGTGGTTGTGATTCAGCTTTGCCCCGATCACAGAAAGCAGTTAGCATTATGACACCATGGCAACATCTCCCCCTTTGCTTTATGGTTTAAAATATGTTATGTGTGTGGGTATTTTGCCTGCATGGACATTTGTGCACCACATGTATGTAGTGCCTGCGGAGGCCAGAAGAGGGCATCAGATCCCCTAGAACTGGAGTTACAGATGGTTGTGAACCACCATGGGGTTCTGGGAATTGAACCCAGGTCCTTTAGGAGAGGGGCCAGTGCTCTTCACTGCTGACACATCTCTCCAGCTCCCTTCTCCCTTTTATTTTTTAGTAGGTTTTTTAAAATTTTTTAAATTATATATATAGTGTTAGTATATGGTTTAGTATGTATATGGATTAGTATATAGTTCTGCCTACCTGTTTGCCTACAGGCCAGAAGAGAGTGGTCGTTGGGAAATGAACTCAGGTCCTCTGGAAGAGCAGCTTAACCGCTGAGCCATCAGTCCAGCCCCATCTCCCTTTTAAAGACCAATCTTCATTGTGAATGATTTGTTTGAATTGATATTGGCCTCTGAGAAGGAAAGAAAGCCATTTTTACATTGGAGAAGATTAGCTGTTTTCTTCCAGCTAAAATTTTGTTTTAGCGTGTTTGTATGTTTGTGTATGTGTGTGTGTGTGTGTGTGTGTGTGTGTGTAGTATGTGTGCTTCTGTGTATGTGTGTGTGTGCCTGTTTATGTGTATGTGATATGTGTGTACCTCTATGTTTCCCTGTGTGTGTATGTGATGTGCTTGTGTGCGTATGCCTATGTGTGTCTCTGGGTGTGTATAGTGTGCTTGTGTGCCTTTAGACTTTACTCTGAACAGAGGTGTAGATGCCTAGAGGGAAGAAGGGTTTTGTGAACACTGGTAAGGACCAGACGCTGAGTAAAGGTTGTGTGGGACAGGCCTATAACGTTTAATCCAGATCAGAGACAGCCCAGCCAGATCTAGGAAGAGATCAATATTCCAGATTGATACTGGGCCAGTAGATGACTCCTCATCCAAGAATCTGTGCTTCTTTTATTTCTTTTAGATCAAAAGCAAGCATGGTAAATATAGTTAAGAAGGGGGAAAAAAAACCTTTGGTCTAAAGTAATATTGAAAAAATATTTTTATTAGTAAAGGAAGCTGTCCACCCACCAGCCACTTAGCTTCCTTTTGAAAAGAGCTGATATACGGTTACTTATGCATTACAGTCTACACATATCATTTACTCAGTACAGCTGGGCTTGTCGGTGCTAAAGCTGGTAAACTGGCCCAGCTCCCTTTTAGAGTACAACTAAAATTTCAAGAGGAAAAGTATTAGCTCCAACTGCCCCAGCAGGCTAAGTGTGGCCACGTGTCCAGTTGCAGGGACAGAATAACAAAGGACTAAGGCAGTCCATGTGACCATTTGGAGAAACGAATGGAGGCGGCTGATGACTCTAGATCCGACTTTGTTAGAATTAACATAAGTCTTTAAATTTAAATGTAAAAATTATTTTTAAAAGAAAAAAATAAAGCCAGGCAGTGGTGGCGCACGCCTGTAATCCAAGCACTCAGGAGGCAGAGGCAGGTGGATCTCTGCGAGTTCGAGGCCAGCCTGGGCTACAGAGCAAGATCCAGGACAGCCAAAGCTACACAGAGAAACCTTGTCTCCAAAAACCAAAAATAAGCCGGGCGGTGGTGGCGCACGCCTTTAATCCCAGAACTCGAGAGACAGAGCCAGGCGGATCTCAAGCTACACAGAGAAACCCTGTCTCAAAAAAAAAACAAAACAAAACAACAACAACAAAAAACCCAAATAAAAAGTGTTCATGATTTAATTTTAGCTATAATACTTTTTAATATATATCATGTTATGTCAAGTACAGAAGATTAAATAATTTTAAAAGATCAGATCTAGGTCATAATGTCTAGTAGGTTTTAATATGATCCAGTTTCCTCCTTAATGACTTTGGCAACCATTCCTCTCTCTTGAGGACTACTTTCCTGCCTGCTACTCAGCCTCGTTTACAGCCAATCCTGGGACACTAATCACATTTAGAAACAGTATGTGCCCCCCCCACACACACACACACTGTGACGCTCAGCTACCAGAGAGGATGTAAACAAAAGTCCCCAAAAAGAAGCTTCAACTGAGCCTCGGGCATGCGTTTCACTGACTGGGTCGGCAATGGTTGGTTGGAGGGAGTTGGAATGTTGCAGGACCAGAACCTAATTATCTTGGTCCATCTTTAACGTGTTTGGCCCCTCAGATTTATTTATTGCTTGTATTTTATGTACCTATATGTTTTTGTCTGCTTGTGTGTATATGCACCATGTGTGTGCCTGGCTCCCAAAGAGACCAGCAGATGATTGTAAGCTGCCATGTGGTTGCTGGGAACTGAACCCCAGGTCCTCTGGAAGCGCAACCAGTGCTCTTAACCACCGAGCCAGCTCTCCAAACCCCATCTTTAGTCCTCATGGTAGGCATTTATTGCCTTCCAGTGTTCCTGGCCTAACAGCTTTGCGACCAGTAGGTAAACCACTCGGAATGTACAAACAGAGCACTAGATTTCCTTTGGAATGTCTTGACTTTGAGCACAGGCTTCCACCAGCCCAAACACCGACAGTGTCTTCAGACAGCATCGGAGGCTACGGCAGAATTTCCCCAGCTAGCTAAGACCTCCTTCTCTGATTTGAAAAGCGCCCTGAGTTATACTTCCTTCGTTTCATGATAATAAAAACTCCGCGAGACTGTTTCCAGGTCATAACATGTAATTTGGTGTGACCTAAATCTATTCCTGGCCATGGTCATGAGTTGCTTCAGAATAAGCAAGCGATTTCTTATCCTCTTGGGGGTGAGGATTGTGTTTCTGCATTGACACCTGTCTGAAGAGTTGCCCTTCTCATACCATTTAGAGGTAGCACAGAGTTGCAAAAGCATCGCCACGGATGTCATGTTAAAATGTTTTCACCACGCGGTGGTGGCACATGCCTTTAATCCCAGCACTTGGGAGGCAGAGGCAGGAGGATCTCTGAGTTCCAGGCTAGCCTGGTCTACACAGTGAGTTCCAGGACAGCTGGGGTTACAGAGAGAAACCCTGTCTGGAAAAAAGGACAGTAACAAAATGCTTTCATCATTACCCCAAGTCCCCGTACTTGTCAGTGATGAGGGGACAGATGCATTTCCACACTGCCACCCACACCAGTCTGAGGTCACACCAGGGTTTGTGGCTTTAGTGCTGCAAAGAATTTCAGGACTGGCTTAGTACAGCCTAACTGGGAGTTTGCTAGCATGCTTTTAACACAAGATGAAGTACAAAGGTTAGGAGAAAGGTGCCCAGAGAAACCACGGCACACCCAGGTGGGGGGGTGTGCTTGCTGAAAGAGAACAGGGGAACTTAAGACATGCCTGTGTGTGGATGGGTTCCTCAGGGGAGAGGAAGACCTAAACTGTCTAAACTTTATCCATACATACCATTTTGTACAAGCTACCTCTCAAAATATTGCTAAGAAAGCCCCCCCCCCCTCTCAGTAAAAGAGATAAATAACCTGGGTGTGATGGTGCATGCTTTTTTTTTTCTCAGTGCTGAGGATCGAATCCAGGACTTCATGTATGCTGAGCAAGTGCCCTATTGACCAAGTCACATCCCCAGTCCCCACATGCCTTTTAATACTGTGAAAATGGGATACAAAAAGTACTAACCACTGTGGTTGGGGATTTAGCTCAGTGGTAGAGTGCTTGCCTAGCAAGCGTAAGGCCCTGGGTTCGATCCTCAGTTCCACAAAAACAAACAAACAAACAAACAAAGTACTAGCCACTGTTAGGAGTCCCACAAAAACACCAAGCTACACAACCATAACAAATATGCAGAGGACCTACCTCAGACCTATACAGGCTCAGTGATTGTTGTTTCAGTTTCTGTGAGCACCTATGAACCCTCTTAGTTGATTCTATGGGCTGTGTTCTTACAGTGTCCTTGACCCCTCTGGCTCCGACAATCCTTCCTCCTCTCCTTCCATGGGGTCCCCCAAACTCTGCCTAGTGTTTGGCTGTGGGTCTCTACATCTGCTCCCATCAGTTGCTGGATGACACCTCTTTGACGTCAATTGGACTAGGCTCTGGTCTATGAGTATACCAGAATATCATAAGGAATCATTTCATTGACTTCTTTTTCTTTTTCTTTTTGGCCAGTAGTGTTTGAGTCTATCCTAGGTCTTTGGGCTATCAGACCTCTGGTTCCTGACCATCCAGGCAGTGTCAGGCATGGGTCCCCCTCAGTGTTAGACCAGTCATTGGTTGGCCATACCCACAAGTTCTGAGTTTTTACTTATTTATTTATTTGTTTGTTTGTTTGTTTGTTTGTTATGTATACAGCATGTATGACCAACCAGAAGAGGGCACCAGACCTTATTACAGATGGTTGTGAGCCACCATGTAGTTGCTGGGAATTGAACTCAGGACCTCTGGAAGAGCAGTCAGTGCTCTTAACCTCTGAGCCATCTCTCCAGCCCCAAGTTCTGAGTTTTTTGAGACAGAGTTTTCTTATGTAACCTGGGCTAACCTAGAACTCTGGTCTTCCAACTTAGCCTCCTAAGTACTGGGATCACAGACACGTGCCACCGCACATGGCTAATCTGTCGGGTGACCATGGCTACAGTCATCCTAAAGATCTGTTCTGCTGTTACAAAGAACTCTCCCGTGTTGCATCTTTGATTGTGACACCATCCCTCTGACCACTACCCATTTGTTTTCCATTGATATAACTTGGTCATTTCACAAATGTCATATGAATAGATCACCCAGTATGAAACCAACCCTGGAAATCAGTTTTCTCAAACTCTTGAGAGCTATCCAAATTGTTTCCTGTATTGCTAACTCATTGCTCTTATTACTGAATAGTAATATTCAGTATTTCTATCATAGGGCCATGCCACAATTTGTCTATTTACTCACTGAAGGGCATTTGGTTCTGTGTTCAAAGGTCCAAAAGATTGCTTTTATATTCTATAATTCACTGTAGAGGCTCACACATCTCTGCATATGCTCATATCTTTGGTTATGACTTAAGGGAAAAGGTGGGTGGGATAATGTTAGGAAGCAGAAGGTACAAGCTTCCACGTGTCCTCAGTGGAGTCACACAGGACACTCCCCCAGGCCTGAGGATGTGCCTCAGAAGTAGAGTGCTGTAGCAGGTACAAGGTTTTAGAATCGATCCCTACCAACACACATACACACACACAAATAATAAATTATATAAGATAAATTTAATAAAAACAACAGTACTAGATAGGAAAAAATCAGCTCATGAAGAATTTATTTCTTCCTTTTCTTATTTTCTTCCTTTCTTTTTTTCTTGGTTTTTCAAGACAGGTTTTCTCTGTGTGTAGCCCTGGCTGTCTTGGAATTTGCTCTGTAGACCATGCTGGCCTTGAATTCACAGAGATCGGCCTGCTTTTGCCTCACAAGTGCTGGGATTAAAGGCATTCCCTATCACCACCCAGTAAATGTCTTGGTTTTTGGTCAAGGTTTCCCTATGTAGCCCTAAAGTCAAGACTCTCTTGTTTCCTCCCAAGTGCTAGGATTGTAGGTGTGCACCACCATGCCTGGATAGGATTGTAGGTGAGCACTCCCAAGTGCTAGGATTGTAAGTGTGCACCACTATGCCTGGCTAGGCTTGTAGGTGTGCACCACCATGCCTGGCTAGGAGTGTAGGTGTGCACCACCATGCCTGGTTTCTCAGAAAGAACTTTCAATTCCCAAACAAGCAGCTGTAACAGATGACTGTGGACCAGATGATGATGTAAATGAGTAGAGCTGGGCTTAACAAAAATATTAATCTGGAAGTAGTTCAAAGGATGAATTGCAGAGGGAGAGACATGAGTGCAATGGAAAGAAACCCAGGTGAGGGTCTTTGATGAGGAGCAGAGCGGAGGGACAGAGAAGAGTCTGAAGGTGTGCATGAATCCCACACTACAGGGGATTGTGCACATGGGTTCTGGCGAGGGCCACAATAGAGTTGCTGAACTGCCCGTGACATTCACCTTTATTAATGAGGCCTGGAAAGCACTACTAGAGTTGCTGAACTGCCAGTGACATTCACCTTCGTAAATGAGGCCTGGAAAGCACTACTAGAGAGAACCACTTTATCCTTCAAGTGGGAATAAAATGCGCCTACTCCAAAGGCCAACAGTGACACAGAGAGGGAAGGTCGATGTTCATGTCAGAAGTGACAAGTCCAGGGCTCTCTTGTGCTGGAGTGTTTTAGCATGACTAATACGTTTTCTCCTGTGGGAATGGCTCCTTCGAGCACAGCCTAATGAAGAGAGGATGGATAAGACACTCAAGGTCAGCGCTGGACTTGCTTTGTAATCTCGTAAAAATTCATGAGAGCAGCAACAGCTAAGATCTGATACATTTGGAATGAGCTGCGATATGATGCGTGTGGATGAGTAGTTTTAATGTGAGGAGAAACAACAGATCCAACCAGGTCATGAACTCAAATGTCCCTGTGTCTTAGCGCCCATCAAATTAATACTATGGCCCTCGTTTCTCCGATTATTAAAGAGAAGTGATTCCCTGCATAAATTATCCATTAACATAGGCACTAAATCACTTTATCAGTGTGCCCCCAAGGGAAAGCCGGCTAAGCTAGTCTTACCTCATACTCTGTCTCATTTGCAAGCCCAGCCTGGGCCGGCTCTGCCTTCTTCACGTTCTACCCACGTTGTCCTTCATTTTGGATGTCACACATGCTAACATTGTCCCCATCCCAGCGCTGCCCTGAACCCCGCACATAGCTGCCCTCTTCTTACCATTCAGTTGTTTTTTTTTTTTTTAAGTAGTGAATTCTGTCCTCTTTGGAAAGCAGAGTGGATGCTGTGGGCTGCCCCGTCCATACCCCCTTCTCCAGACTCTACATACCCTCCAGTTGTGGAACTGCTGACTGCCAGGGCCCAGGCCTCTGCCATTGTGTGAAGGACTGTGGAAGTGCTTCTGGAGACAATGTCTGAGAGGCTATGCCTGACCCCCAGAGGAGATCTTGGTAAAGACGAAGTGATGGGGGAGGACGGCAGCCTCGTGGACAGGACACATGAGTACAGTTTATACTCTGGGATTGCCTTAGGATTTCTTCACCTTTCACCTCAGTGAAAAGTTTCTCCTTTGGAATCACAGATGTAAAAATGCCTACCCCAAGTTGGAGGGGTTGTTGTTGTGGGTTTTTTTTTTTTTTTTTTTTTTTTTGATACAGGGTTTCTCTTTGTAACAGCCTGGCTGTTCTGGGACTCTCTTTGTGGACCAGGCAGCTGGCCTCGAACTCACAGAGATCCACCTGTGTCTGCCTCCCCAGTGCTGGGGTTAAAGGTGTGCAATGCCACACCCTGCGCGTGTTTAAGTTTTAAAAAGCTATTTTATTTTGTGTGTATGGGTGTTTGCATGCATGTATATATGCATATCTGTGTGCCACATGCCTGTTTGGTACTGTGGAGGCCAGAAGAGAGCATCCCCTGGAACTGGAGAGAGGGTTTTTATGAGTTTCCGTGTGACTACCGGGAATCTGGACTAATGAATGAGCCATCTCTTCAGCTTCTTCACCCTAGGCTCCGCTCACATGGAGCTTTTGGTGATAGACGTGCTTCGGAAGCATTGCATCATTCATCCACTAGATGGCGGTGAGAACCCCAACATCTGCGGTGGGTGAGCTATGGTTAGTCTGTAATTGCTAAAATGCCTGCTCCTCGGTGGTGGCTAGTACTGATGTCAAATGTGGCAATCTATAATCACCTAGAGACAAACCTCTGAGCATGTCTATGAGGGACCATCGAGATTAGGTCGACTGAAGTAAGAAGACCCACTTGAATTGTGGGTGGCACCATTCCATGGATTGTGGGGTGGTGGTGGTTTCCTGAGCTGTAATAAAAAAGAGAACAGCCTTTAATCCCAGCACTTGGAGGCAGAGACAGGTGGATCGTTGGGAGTTCGAGGCCAGCCTGGTCTACAGAGTGAGTTTCAGAACATCCAGGGCTGTTACACAGAGAAACTCAGTCTTGAAAAACAAATCAAAAAGGCAGAAAGTGAACTGAGAGCTAGCAGTCATGCCTCTCTACCTCACAACAGCAGACGCAAAGTGAGCAGCTACCTCCTGCTGTCTTATTATCGGTCAGTCGTGGTGGACGGTATCCCTCCCCTGGAACTGCGAGCCAATGCAAACCCTTCCTCCATGAGCTGTTTGCGCCACACCAATGAGGCAAGTACCTGATCCCTCCGCGGTTCCCTGGGATGAAATGTGATTGACAGAAGCTGCATTGAATCGTGAAGGCGCATTGGCTCTGGCTTTGGAGACGTGGGGGAATAGAGACACTGGGTCCACAGGAATGCTTGCACGGTAGTTTCAACGTCTTGTGAATCTGTGGTCATTTCCAGACATAAACTTGAAACGAAAAGCAACTAAGCAGCAACAACTGAAGACAGTATTGAATCCTGGGTAGAACGGTAGATAGTAACATAATTCCCAAAGCCTAAGGGATATAGAGACAGCGATTCCCACACATATCCATTTCATTAAATAGCCCGATTTCTACAAAATGCAAGGGAGAGTGACAGAATACAGAGCACCAGAAGGAATCCACCAGCAGTCCTAACTGGAGATCCCGCGCTAGATGCAACATCTTTACTAGAACAGAGAAGATCGACTTTAGCCTGACAATTCTGCTATAATTCTGTTCTTTGCAATCCCCATTAGACAGCTAGATAACAAATAGCTGTGTTTACAAAGAATGGATACTTGTCTGGGTTAAGTCTCAAACCCCGGAACAAATGGCTGAGGTGCCTAGGTAGCATATCAAAGCTGGACGTGGCCTCCAGGTTCTCCCAGCATCCCTCAGTCCCTACCTGTTACAGGGTATGGCTGGCATATCCCACCCCTTACCCTAAACTCTCCAGCCCAGGGCTGGGTTGCTTTTCTCCAAGAGGCTATTCCCTAAGCAACCCAGACATTTTGGTTACTTGCCCCTTTTGTACCTTTACCCTCTTGGCTACTGCATCTGGTTCCCCTCTCTCCCCTCATGGCTCAGGGTCATGTCCACTCTGGACTCTCCCAGATGCCCCTGCCTCTTAACGCTGCTCCCTCTTTTGTCTACAATAAACTTTCTCCTCCACCATACCGAAGAGCAGCCGGGTGCTTTCCTTTTATTTGTTTATTTTTTCACTCAGTGTGTTTATGACTTTGGTTTGGACTTATGTTAACTTCCCCACTATTAGTCACAATGTGACTGAATGCAATTGTTCACATCTTGTCTTGGGGGGGTGCAAAGCTGAAACACATAACCAGTAGATAAAAGACTAGAGAAAGATTTATTGTCTGCAGTCATGTCATGTTAATTTCAGGTAACTGTATTGTTATTTACTGTATTTACATCATGTTGGTGTTCTTTGCAAAGCAATGCTCTCCCTGAAATAAGGAAGAATGGGAGTTTATTTGAAGAATCTGTATATATATATATTGGTGTAGGAAGGCATGTTAGGGCCAGGCACATTTCTGAGCATGCTCAACTTAAGATACATATTTGGAGCATGCTCAGTTTGAGATCATAGTTTAAAAAGTCGAGGTTGGGAGACATGGCTCAGCAGTTAAGAGCACTTGTTGCTCCTGCAAAGGACCTGGGTTCAGTTTCTAACACCCACAAGGTGGATCACAACTAACTGTAATTCCAGGGGATCCTCTCTTTATGGCCTCCAAGGACACTAGGCACAAATGTGGTTTACAGATATACACAAAGGCAAAACACTCATACCCGTAACATAAAAAAAGTTTTAAAAAGATGGTGGGCACATTCACAGACATGCTCACTTCAAGGACAAAAAACACCAGTTCCAAGTGAGAAGACAGTGGACAAGAACACTTCAGCATGTTCAGCTCAGTGTTATAATGAGCAAGGTTTGTCTGGGTGGCCTAAGAGAAAGAGATGTGGTGATTCAGTGACCATGGCTGGTTCTCTCTAGTTTCCCCCAGATGCATTGGGCTGAACCAACCAACCAAGAAGCAAACCTCCGTGCTGGGTGCATGGGGAAAAACTGTAATCCCAACACTGAGGTTGAGGGAAGAGGGTGGTAAACTGGAGGGCAGTCTTGGCTACGTAACAAGATACTGTTTCAAAACAAACAAAGAAACAAACACAGAAAAGGATTGTATCTACGTTCCAGAGACATTTACATCGGTCAATCCTGTTGATATCAGGATGAACCTGGTAAGAAAGAAATGCCCAGTTCTCTGGAATGCTGCCAAGACAAATGCAGTACGAATGGAAGATAACCCCTAAAAAACAGGAAGGGGCCTGCTCTACTGATGAAGTTTCCAAGGTTCCAGTGTTCTGGCACATGGCAGGACATCTCCTCTCTGGAGATATTGTGCTCTGTGTCTCCAACCAGTACGGGAAAAGTGCAAAGCTGGGGAAGGTGTGTCATTCAGTAGTGGAGTACTTGTTTTTGAACACTGCAAGAAAAAAGATAGAAGGCAGGAAGACAATGGAGCTGGGGCTGGAACTTCAGGTGGGACTTCTTGATAGTCATCGTAGGAGGGAGGAAACTGTTCCAATAAAAGGGATCATGGGCCTGACCAATGATGGGGCATGGGGAGAGCATCACTGGAGGAATCATGATGATTGGAAGAACCAGTATGTGAGTGGGTCTGGATACTGAGCAAGAATGAGTTGGCTGGCAAGATGGCATGGCAGTGAAAGTGTAGCCAAACTTGACAATCAGAATTCCATCCTCAGCTGGGCATGATGGCTTATTCCTTTGATCCTAGCACTTGGGAGGCAGAGCCAGGCTGGTCTCTGGGAGTTTGAGGCCAGCCTAGTCTACACTGTGAGTTCCAGAAAACTACATAGTGAGACTCTATCTCAAAAAAAAAAAAAAAATCCATTCTCTTGGAACCCAAATATTAGAAGGAGAAAACTGAGTTGGACAAGTTGACCTCTGACCTCCACACCCATGCTATGGCAAGTCCGTCCTTCCAGTAAACAAATAAATGTGATAGATAGATAGACAGACAAGACAGACAGACAGACAGACAGACAGACAGACAGACAGATAGATTCTCCAGACAGAGTTTCTCTGTGTAGCTTTGTGCCTGTCCTGGAACTCACTCTGTAGCCCAGGCTGGCCTTGAACTCACAGAGGTCTGCTGGGCTCTGCCTCTCAAGTGCTGGGATTAAAGGCGTGCACCACCATCACCCAGATAAATACAATATTTTTTAAGGGTATCACTAATGCACATCAAAATTAACCACAATAGATGAGGAAAAAAATAACAACAACAAAAAAACAAAACAACAAGAGTCAGAAAACAGAGAGCTGGAGTTTAAGAGCCAGCAGTTAAGAGCACTGGCTGCTCTTCCAGAGGATCTGGGTTTGATTCCCAGAACAGACATGGCAACTCACAACCACCTGTATGTAACTCCAGTCCCAAGGCATCCAATGCTGTTTTCTAGCCTCTGTGGGTACCAGGCATGCATTTGCTGTACAGACACATACGCAGGCAAAACACCTAAATACATAAAATAATTTTTAAAATTAAAATTATGGGGCTATCACCTAGAAGGTTCGACTAGCTTCTGGCCTCAGCCGCTCCGTCCAGTTCTTACACAGTTGCCTTAGGAACAGAATGGCAAATGGAGCAATGAATGAGTTCAACAGCACGGACTCCCAGCAAAGCTGCCGTGGCTAATGTTGATACTGTGCTTGTAACCATCAGTGAGGAAGAGCAGTGTGGGGCTCCATAGAGGACAGTCCTTTGAGAAAACCAACCAGCCACTTGTGTAAGCAAAGAGACTCCATCAGAGCCTTTCACTGGGCAACAAGAGACCATTCATCCTGAGAATGATTGTGTTTATCCTCGGCTCAGGACCAGCTGTAACAAACCATTCAGGGTGTTTAAGTTTATTACACTAACCCTCCTTCCATGAGTACTCAGAAAGTGTACAATCAGAATCCTGGCAGTTTAGACACCAGATGGAGTGACGTTACCATGAGAAATGATTGGATCTGAGTGGTGCAAATGTTTCACTGGACCAGATGCTGCTTCGGCCCTGCTGAATCTTCTTCCCAGGCTGGCTTGTGCTGGATGGGATGCTCCTCCCAAAGTGCTAGCACTGGTCTGAGGGGAGCTGTCTGTACCAGATACAACTGGAAAGTTGCTGCACTTCCCACCTCGTAGATTCCCTGGGATTGGTAACTGATGCAAGCGTGTAGGTCCAGCGCCCCCTTGCTTCTGGGAGGACTCACCAAACTTTTGTGCTCGCCATTCCCAAGTTCACAAAGTCAGTGCTCAGTCCTAGACTGTATCTCCCAGACTCTCCCCGCATGATGAGGTCACATGAAGAGTGTTAAACAGTATAATTCATGAAATTTATTTTTCCAAAGTCAGAAGGACTAAGAAGTCTTCTATGCCGATTCTTTCCATAGCGTCTTCCTATTTGCAAAGGTGTGGAAGCAGGAAATAGGGAGATTCCGAGTTCCTCAATCATTCTATAGACGACTGTCATAAGCCGGGAGCATCCAAGCTGGTATAGTAGCAAGTAAACGTGTGTTCTGTTTAGCCACCAGGTTAGGAGTTGTCATGGCAGCGGGTCCTACTCTAACCTGTGAACTCTAAGGGATGACTGATGTTCTAGGAAGTCAGCCTGATGCTCCCTAGACACCTTCTGACACGGAATCTCTGCCACACTTCCTGAGAAGTCACTGATTGCATTAGGAGTCATTTCACTTGAGAGTTACATTGATAATCTCTTTATTCTCCTATAGCATACAAAGTAGAGGTCAAAGGCCACTGGGTCAGAGAAACTGAATTCCAATCTTACTTCCTCTACCAGCCTGCTATAGTGTCTGCTTTAAATATTTTTTTAATTATAACTTTAGTTTATGGGTATGGATGTTTTGTTTGAATGTGTGTATGTGTGCCATGTACAGGTTTGGTAGCTTCAGAAGTCAGAAGAGGACATTGAATACCCTGGAACTGAAGTTGAAGATCGTTGTGAATTACCATGTGGTTGCTGGGAATTGAACACAGGTCCTCTGGAAGAGGAGCCTGTGCTCTTAGCCACTCAGCCATCTCTCCAGCCCCTGGTTTCAATAAATTTATCTTTGGGCTAGAGAGATGGCTCCATGTTTACGATCACTGGCTGCTCTTCCAGAGATCCTGAGTTCAACTCCCCACAGTTACGTGGTGGCTCACCACCCTCTATAACCATAGTCTCACAGGGTCTCATATTGGTGTGTATACATATATGCAGACAAAATGCCCATAAACATAAAATAAATGAATCTTTAAAAAAAATTATCCTGCTTAGCCTCAGTCTCATGAGTTGCAAAATTACATGTAAAAGGGAACACTATGACTTCAAAGGACCTTTTCTAGCATATATATGTGAGGATGTATGCACATATTTATATGTATATATACATATTTAAATTTTATTTAGTGTGTGTGTGTATAGGTTCAAGAACAGCTTTTGGGAGTCTGTTTTGTTTTTAACCTTGTTGAGGCAGTCTCTTGTTTCTGTACCTGTACTATATACTCTAAGCTATCTGGCCCATCTCTACCTGTACTATGTACTCCAGGCTAGCTGGCCATGAGCTTCTTGCCAATTTTCCTGTTTTTTTAACCTTTCACTCACTGCAGGAGTGCTGTGATATTTTGTGTTCAAATAAAGCTTGCCTGAAGATCAGAGGGCGGAGCTAGCCACTAATTAACCATAGAGGTCTGGAGGTCTATACAGATAGGAGAGAAGAAGTGATATGGTGGGCAGAGAGAGGAAGTGATAAGGAGGGGCAGAGAGAGGGGCTCGGCCCTTTTCGGTCTGAGGAGTCAGAGAGGTAAGAGGTGACTGTGGCTGCTCCTTTGCTTCTCTGATCTTTCAGGTTTTACCCCGATATCTGACTCCGGGTTTTTATTATTAAGACCAGTTAGGCTCATGCTTCACTGGAGTGCTGTGATTGAAGATGTATACTGCTGCACCTGGCTTTGTACATGGGTTCAGGATGAAACTCAAGCCCCGAGGCTTGCAAGGCTAGCGCTTCTGTTCACCAAGCCCTTGTCTGTATTTCATGATTCTCCGTGTTATATTAAAATAAAATCGTTTCAATGTGTTGCAGCAGTTTCCAACAGGTAGGAAGATGGGGAATACAAAGTTTCAACATGCTAAATAATGCACAGACTTACCCTATAATACACAAACCTTTTGGTCACTAAGTATCTTTTATTATTGGACTTTAAAATCAGGAGAGGAGCCAAAGAGACTATGATTGTGGCTTTTGGTGCCAAAGGAAAGATAAGTTGACTGGGAGTTCCAATATTCTGTTCAATTAAGGTAGTAATTGGGAATGATTTATGCTTCAGAGAAGTCTTAATGAGAGCCAAGAAAGCCCAGTGGGAAACGGCTGTTGGGCAATGCCAGAGTCGGCCAAGGTACCTGGCCAGGAGCATGTCACCAATGTGCAGCAGTCCAAGCTGAGAATGGATGCATCATCAAGCTACAAGCTGAGTGAGGTTTTGTTTCCTTTACAAACAAGCAAGCACTGTGATGTTCCAATAAAATCATATTTGCAGGTATCAGTAATGATCTGCCAAAAAAAAAAAAAAAAAGAGCAAACTAAACAAACTCCTTTAGAAAGGGTACAATTAGTAAAAGAAAAAATTCTGCATGCTGTCACAGATAATCTGCTTCTCAGAATCACAGGTTTGTTTTTGTGGTCACAGCAAGGCTTTAGGTTGCGTGTGGTTTGTATAAGAAACTTAGGTCAAATACACGTGAGAAAGGGATTTTTCTGACCTTTTCCTGGCTCCTTGTGCATTTCCCATTCTATAACATGCATGTTTTCTCTGGACTGACTTTCCCACAGCAGAGGGTGCTGAGCCATCTCCAATAGTCGGAAGAGCTACTGAGTTCAGCCTGTGCTATTAGATCAAGCCTTGCTTAATAGCTGTGCTAATTCTTCTCAAATTATAGAGGTCATGTGCCATATGAGCAATGGCAACTCATAAAATACAGGTACAGAAAACTCAGATGATCCTTCAGTCTTTACGTGCATGCTCAGCACGCATGCTCAGGTGTAGGTCGGTCCATCAAACCCAGGCCCTCATGCATGCTACGCAAGCTCTTTATCACTGAGCTACATCTCAAACCTTCTTCAGCCTCTTGGCCGCTCATTTCACTCTTCTCTACTTGCTGCAGACCTGGGTCCCCACTGCAGGGAAGTTTCTTCCTTATATTCCTATCACTAGTATCAAGGGAGGAGCGTAGCGCTAACGCATCTCTGGCTTTCTTTGCTGAGGAACCGTCCCAGAATCTCTCCAGACACCTACAGGAGACCTTCTAGTGTGGACGTGCTTGTTCTATAAGCAACCAACAGCACCCAGGTCATGCTGCTAAGGTATGACATTCTGTACATGAAACTTATGTGTTTATTTGGTCCACACTTCGAATGCCAACATCTTTCATCTTTTCTTTCTTATTTTCTGCAACCAATCACTTGCTAGTTTGAATCTAGTCAGCATAATCAGGTTTTCCATGTCACTGCTTTTGGAAGCCATCATCACTTAGCTCAGGCCCTCTGTATGACACTATATGTTGGGCTTTGATGCAGACAGCTCCCATGTATCTTGATGCAATGGTAGGCAGAACAGCCATTTCAGACCTACTTGCCAGTATTTTAATTTCCGCTCATTTCTTCTGTTTTGTTTTTTTGGTTTTTTAAGACAAGGTTTCTCTCTGTAGCTTTGGTGCCTGTCCTGGATCTCACTCTGTAGACCAGGCTGGCCTCAAACTCACAGAGATCTGCCTGGCTCTGCCTCCCCAGTACTGGGATTAAAGGCGTGCACCACCACTGCCAGGCTCTTCTGTTTCTTTATTGCACATATATTTAAGTAAAACATTACCCTTAATGCTCCCTAAATTAAGCTAAATTTGCATTTTCCAGCATTAATTTCCTCAAATTAATTTCACAAACTTGCTCAAATATAGCTACCTGGAAGAGCTTGAGCCTTTCCAAACATTAAAGTGTAATGTGATCACTTCAATTATCAACACAGTCTAGAGTCTCCTGGTAAGGGAGTTTCAGTGAGGAATTGCCCAGATGAGTTGCCTGTGAGGTGGGTAGATCCACCCTGCATGCGGGTGGTGTGATTCCACCAGCCAGGCCTTGGCCTTTTTTTTGTTTTTGTTTTTGTTTTTTTGACTGGGTTTCTCTGTAGCTTTGGAGCCTGTCCTGGACTAGCTCTGTAGACCAGGCTGGCCTCGCACTCACAGAGATCCATCTGCCTCTGCCTCCCGAGTGCTGGGATTACAGGCGTGCGCAGCCACCACCATCCGGCAGCTTTGGCCTTTTTAAGAATGGAGAAAAGTGAGCTGAGCATAAGCCTGTGTGAATTCATACTCTCTTGGCTCTTGACCCTGCATATCACATGACCCACTGCTTCAGTTTCCTGCTGCCTCCACTTCCCTGCTATGGGGACAGTAACCTGAAACTGGGCTCAAAATAAATCCTTTCTCCCCGAGCTTCCCCCTACCCCTCAGTTTTCTGAGTCAGGGTTTCTCTGTGTAGCCTTGGCTGTCCTGGAACTCACTCTGTGTAGACCAGGTTGTCCTTGAACTCACAGAGATCCAGCTGCCTCTGCCTCCCTGAGCTGGTTTTGTCAGGGCATTTCTGATAAGTTTTAAATCCCCAGTTGCTTGGTTCCACCACTGTTGATGTATTAAGCCAAATCAAAATGAATTAATAAAGCCAGGTTTGGTGAACAGAGCAAATCAATCTTGAATGATCCTTGAGAAGGCAAGGGAAGGGTCACATGGCAGATATGGCTACCAGGCCTTAAGTAACCTGTAGCTATGGTCTTGAACAGCCCCGGGGAGGGGCTGGCTTTTGGTGGGCTTTGAGGAAGCAGATTGAGGAGAGAGAGATGGGGGGAGGGGACTTGAGGTGGGTCTTCCACCAGAACATTCCAGACTCTCTGGGTATATGGGTGCCAGGGGCTGAGGTAGGGCTTCCACCAGAACACATTTCCTCACAGCAACAGAAACAAAATGAAGATGTGCACCTTTCTTCATATTATGTCTTTGCCCACTCTAAGTGTATGCATGCTTTTAGGAAAATCTTAAAGACCTTTTTCCCTTGGAACATTTTCTATATAGTTAATGCTGTGGATATTGCTCTCTATAAATAAAATTCTGATTGGCCAATGGCCAGGCAGGAAGTATAGGCGGGACAAGAGAGAAGAGAATTCTGGGAGGTAGAAGGCTGGAGAGAGACACCGCCAGCTACCACCATGAAAAGCAACGTGTAAAGACACCGGTAAGCCACAGGCCATGTGGCAAAGTATAGACTAACAGAAATGGGTTAATTTAAGATAGAAGAAGTAGATAACAAGAAGCCTGCCACGGCCATACAGTTTGTAAGCAATATAAGTTTCTGTGTGTTTACTAGGTTGGGTCTGAGCAACTGTGGGACTGGCAGGTAAGAGAGATTTGTCCTGACTGTGGGCCAGGCAGAAAAACTCCAACGACAAGTTAAGGTCTGGGTTTGCTTATTTACTTTCTTTTAAAAGCAAGCAAACAAACCCAACATCAAGAATAAGACCACTACCACAATTTGAGCTGAATTTGAAGCAAGCTTGAGGGTTTTTTTTTGGGGGGTGGTGGTGAACCCAAGCGCTGGCCAGTGACTGCCTCCTAAGTTGGGTTAAAGAGAGCAGCCCCAAATCCATCTCTTGGGTCCCTTTTTTAAGGAGTAAAATCATGAGTAGTTTTACAGAAAGGAGACAACAGGGCAATAAGGAAATTTTAAAAACCTTCAAAATATATCATGTGATCACCCACCATGTGATTAGGAGGGGTCAGGAAGGGTCAGGGCAAGGTCTTGGGTTGGGGAAAGTCAGGTTCCAGGTAACAAAGTCTACTTGGTCATATTTATGTGACTGTTGGGAGATAATCGTTTTATACAATTGTGAATGTGTCTTTGTTTTGCCTCATCTGCCTAAGGCACCTTCTGATTAGTTTAATAAAGAGCTGAAGCCGGGGGGTGGTGGCCCACGCCTTTAATCCCAGCAACCAGTAGGCAGAGGCAGGTGGATCTCTGTGAGTTTAAAGCCAGTCTGGTCTACAAAGGGAATTCCAGGACAGCCAAGGCTGTTATACAGAGAAACCCTGTCTTCAAAACAAAACAAAACAAAAAGATCTAAATGGTCAATAACTAGGCAGGGGAGGCTAGGTGGGACTTCTGGGCAGAGATAGGAACTCTGGGAAGGAATCTGAGGTGGAGGATTCTCCAGTGAGACAGGGAGGAGGTTGGATGTATGGTATTTGTTTTGTTTTGTTTTGGTTTGGTTTTCCAAGACAGGGTTACTCTGTGTAGCTTTGCGCCTGTCCTGGAACTCACTTGGTAGCCCAGGCTCTGGAACTCACAGAGATCCGCCTGGCTCTGCCTCCCCAGTGCTGGGATTAAAGGTGTGCGCCACCACCGCCCGGTAGATGTATGGCATTGAGCAGAGCTGGTGGGCTAAAGAAAGTCGGACTACATGTGACAGGCACTGTTTAAGGGCTAAGAATATAGAATCAAATGCTATAGGAACCAGACACAATGTTCTATCATGAGCATGAGGGCATAGGAGAGGGTGAGCAAATAGGCAATACATGTAGTCACGGGACATATGCCATTGAAATTGCAAGCTGTGCATGATAGCACTTGGGAAGTGGAGGCCAGAGTTCAAGGTCATTCCAGTGATCTGGAGGCCGGCATGGGCTACATGAGACCTTGACTCAAGAAAACAAAACAATCAACCAACAAGAAAAGTACAATGGGAAGCACAACAGGAGAGCCAGATCCAGTTGGGGCTGGGGTGGAACAGTAAGCAGAGTGATTAAAGAGCATCCAGCTGAGTGCTCGCTTCGACAGCACATAGACTAAGATTGGACCGATACAGAGAAGATTAGCATGGCCCTTGCACAAGGATGACACGCGAATTCGTGAAGAGCATCTAGCTGAAAGGGTGAGGTGACCTTTGGACAAAACCCAGGGAGAAAGTTCATGATCTTGTCACTCAGGAAAGAGCGTTCCAGAAAATAGCACACCAAGGCGCAAGAACAGGAGTTTGCTATATTCAAGTATCAAATAACAAGGGGACCAGAGTGAGGCAGGCAGCCTGTGGTGGAAAGTGCGGCTAGAGGGGCATGGTGAAACATGTGTCACTGTGAGGACTTGAGCTTTTGCTATCTAGCCAGGATACATAGCAAGAGAGTAGGGTGACCAGAATTGTTTATCAAGAGGACTTTGACTGCCTGAGCATGAACACTGCAAGTCTGAGTAGAATATTCAATGATGGCAGCTTACATCTCAGTGATGGTGGCTTAGAGCATACTCAATGATGGTGGCTTAGTGTAGTTAGAGTTTTCCTGCCTGGCCCAGTCAGGACAAATCTCTCTTACCCGCCAGTCCCACAGTCGCTCAGACCCAACCAAGAAAGCACACAGAGACTTAAATTGTTTAAAAACTGTATGGCCGTGGCAGGCTTCTTGTTATCTACTTCTTCTATCTTAAATTAACCCATTTCTGTTAGTCTATACTTTGCCACATGGCTTGTGGCTTACCAGTGTCTTTACATGTTGCTTTTCATGGTGGCGGCTGGCGGTGTCTCTCCCAGCCTTCCACTTCCCAGAATTCTCTTCTCTCTTGTCCCGCCTATACTTCCTGCCTGGCCACTGGCCAGTCAGAACTTTATTTACACAGAGCGATATCCACAGCACTTGCCCTTTTCTTTTTTTTTAAAGGAAGGTTTTAACTTTTACATAGTACAATTACATATAACAAAACAATTATCAAGCAAGAATTACAGTTACAATATTATAGAAGGTATCCTATCTATCTTATATTTGTGAGTCTAAGGTTTCATATCTAACTTGTCTTTTATCATAACTGAGGAAATTATAACTATCTAGTCTTTAACTATATCAAAGACCTCAGAAGGATATAATATTACCTGAGAACCAGGAGAAGGATGCAAGCAACTTTCGGGAGTCTTGTAGGGTAGACAGAGACAGCTGGCAGCCTGGACAGTCACCTAATGTTCCTTTGTAAAGTTGGGGCATTTGTCTTCAGCCCACAGGGCTAGAGTCTCTCGGTCACTTCTCTCAGTGTCCTGTAGAATGTCTGGCAGTTTCCTCTGCAAAGCAGGAACCTGAAGGACCATTTTGTCAAGCAAAGTTCAGTGGTCACCTTTCTATGGGTCCTGCATGTCCAGTCGATCAAGCAGTCCAGGCAAGAACAGTTTCTTGCCCAAATGGCTATTTTTGCCAAGGTGAAGATAAACTCCATATGAAGTGTCTTTAATGCCCATCCTACTCTCTGAAGTAAATTGGTGCTGCCAGGAGCAGACATGTCTCACTGTCCAGAAAGTCTAAATTTTAAAAATATTTTAAATGCCATATTCTGTAGGTCTTTGAAGTATTTGAAGATTACCTATCTATCTGAAATATCTCTGTGTATACCTAGAAGACTTAACTAACATGGCTACGAGTATGATTATCATAGATGACTAATTATTAGTCTATTTTTAGTTATTCAGTACAATTTTAAATGAGCAGTACAAACAATACCTTAAACAAGAGTAGAAATATACACACAGTATAACAAAATTAACTTTAAGTTTGTATCAATAGACTAAAATCTATACAAATGTAAAACATTTTAAACAAGTTGTTGCTCTTTAGAAGTCCCTTAATCTACCCTTCCATCCTATTATATCTATATCATATCCCCTTTTTATCTTTAGAAAGAGATGGCATTTATAGTCAACCTGCTTTAAATAAAAATATTGTTTTTTTTTTCTGTCCCACACCAGAGGGCTCTTCTGATTTGGGACACAAGAATCTCTTAACCTTTTATTTTAGCAATATGTCTGGGTTTAAAGGAGTGAGCCAATTCCATTTCCAAAGCCAGCTTGATAATTTTGGGAAATTGGGCGTAGTTTCTCTTACTACTTCCTGCTGGACGGGGGCGCTGTATCTTATGGGGACACAAAGAAAATTTTAGGATTATGGAGTAGTCCATGATGGTAAACCTCTGATCCAGTTGCCTTGAAACCATTCTGGATGTTGGATCATCTGGGCCATGGTGTCATTGGAGACCTTTCAGGTGGTCTTGGCTGATCAAACCTGATGTATCTTAATCTGGAACAAACCCACAGCCTCTGGCTTTCTGTGGAAACAAAAGCAGAGCCTCTTTTCCAAAGCAACATATCCTTATATCCAAATTTTGAAGTCAAGGTACCTTTAAAATTTACATATTTGTTTAACTCAACAGCTTTTACAATCAAATCTTTTTTTGTAGTTAAAAATTCCAAACATAACACAAACCAGATTCTCTGTGTAATTTCCACCTTTGTAAGACTGAAACGCCACTGTGGCTACTGGCTCTGCCCACCTCAGCTTCCCAACATGGCGGTGGTACAGTTTACTGCCAGCTCTGGGTCTGGAGTCATGCGTACCATCAACTATCAGAAGATGTTCTATCAAAGTAGTGCATAGCCCAGAAACTTTTTCTTTTCTTTTCCTTTTTTAACTAGCAAAGACTAAATCCACCATGCAGCAGCATAAAGTTCCGCTTGCAGACTCCTCATTCCCGCCACACTGCAGGTCAGACACACACACCAGGAACCCGCCATAGTAGTTCAAACCGGCAGGCAGCCACTAACTTGAGAGAGACAACTAGGAAGCTGTTTTTAGCTCCGTTTTAGAATCTTTTTTCTCAGGTTTTAGGTGGAAACTCAGGCCAACACGTTGGGCGCCAGCTTAGAGCATACTCCATGATGGTGGCTTAGAGCATACTCAGTGATTGTGACTTAGGGCATACTCAATGATGGTGACTTAGGGCATACTCCATGATGGTGGCTTTGAGCATACTCCATGATGGTGACTTAGGGCATACTCAATGATGGTGGCTTAGAACAAGGTGGTAAGGAAGGTGGTGTGGCACTATTTATTCTGTATTTGAACATTCCCTTCTGGAGGGAGCAGGGAGGCTGGTAAGATCTACAGGAACGTGCTAAGACTCATGAGACCTCTGCTAGAGGTTAGGTATGCTGTAACAATGGCTAGGAAAGAGGGCGTTCTTCAGTGGTGCACTTTCCAGGAGCCATCATCTATTTTCAGTGGGGCTGTCAATGATGCAGCTACTGGAGTCACCCATTCTCCTATAAGTAAACTAAATAAGCTCACTGATTCACCAGGCTGGACTTGGATGGTACTGTTTCTTTGGTCTCTTATTGGAGTCCTATCTGGGGTGACTAGACATGTTCATTCACATGTCCCTGGGGAAAGCCATGCAATAGGAGGCCACGAGAAAGTTCAGTTACACATACATTTTAATAGTATAGCTGTGCTACAGGCATAGTTTAGTGGTATAGCACATGCTTAGTGTGTACAAGGCCCTGGGTTCAATTCCAAGCATCAAAAAACAAAACAACAATGTATTATCATTGACTATAGGATGTGAGAAAAAGAAGCATCAAGGATGAAGCTTATTCTTCAGCAAACAGAAGAGATGCAGCAAACTAGGAAAGGAGGGTGGATCTCTATGAGTTCGGGGCCAGCCTGGTCTACAGAGAGAGGTCCAGGACAGCCAAGACTACACAAGGAAATCCTGACTCAAAAAAACAAAAACAGACAGGAAAAGAAGATGGGATGGAGGGAAGACAGGTCTTGGTTAGGCTGCCAATGATAAGACAGCTCTGATCTTACCCAAAGTTTTACTTGGCACAGTCCTTTCTAGTACATCTCGAAATGTATCTCAACCTCTTTTTCTTCTGTACCATTATAGTTCAAATCCCAGAAACCATAAAGGATTGAGAAGCCAAACTTTAAATATTAGTGTAACTGTGGTGGTGGTGGTGGGGCCAAAACAGCTTGACCACATAGCTGCCATGACAGGCTTACTGGTAGGTAACACAAGGATCCTGGAAAAGCCATAAGCTGACACCACGCACGGATGGGGAAGTACCTGACATCCCAAACATTCCAACCATTGGATAAGAGGGCCGGATGTCCTTGAGCCTAGCACACACCTATTTCTCCTTTTTGCTGATACACCCAGAGAGATGTCAGTCAGTCAGGGTCCTGAACCCTGGAAATCCTTTCACCCCAACCTGTACTATGATAAAAACCCTACCCTGCCTGGGCCTGGGGCTCTGCTCTCACTGCTGCCTCGGACAGACAGAGAGACCAAGCTCCAAGCTTGAACAAAGGTTCTTTGCTTTTACATACAGGATTCGGTCTCTGTGGTGGTCTTTTGGGGATCCCCGCGATCTGGGCATAACAGTAAAAAGCTTGCTGTGGGTTCTCACACCTGTAGTTCCAGCTACATGGGAGGCTAAATTAGGAGAATTATGAGTTCAAGGCCAGTATGAGCTGCACAATGAGTCCTCATCTCAAAAAGGAAAAGAAGGGGTTGGGATTTAGCTCAGTGGTAGAGCGCTTGCCTAGCACGCAAGACCCTGAGTTCAGTTCTCAGCTCTGGCAAAAAAAAAAAAAAAAAGGAAAAGAAAACAAAATTTTTGGCTGTGGTGGCACATTCTTTGTAATCCCAGCTGCTCAGGAGATTGAACAAGGATCATAAGTTTGAGATCCATCTGGGCAACACTGGGTGAGCCTCTCAGTAAAATACACATAAACACAAATCACAGCAAAATCCTCCACAAACAGAATCTAAATATAGATCACAAATTGTGAGAAGCACTGTAGTTTATAATATAGGATTCTGATAAAAAAAAAAGTTACTATAAACAAATAAACAATAGTAACAACTCAATAGTAGAAAGGGGCAGTGGACTTGAAGAGATAGTTCATACATGTATTCACATACATGAAATAATTATGATGCTTTTTAAGCATAAAACACTCAGTGTCGCCCCAAATGCAAGTGAAAGCTATGATGAGACAGCTTTTTCCTCATCAGACTGGTAAAAATCAAAACCATTAGTCACTCAGGGCACTGGCTGAGGGATTCTTATTTTTCAGCTTTTATGGAGAGCAATTCGGCAGCACCTGTCATCATCATTATTATTGTTTGGGGCTCTGGAAATGGAACCCAGGGCCTAGCCTGCATTCTAGGCACACTCCACCCCCAGGGCCTCTATGATTATCATAGTTTATATGCCCTTTGATCAAGTAAATCAGCTCCTAGATAGATACTCTGGAGATGTAATCACATACGTCTGAAAAGACAAATACATACAGAACGCTGTTTAATGCCTCATAGTATATAATACCAAAGATGCAAACAGCTTATATATACATTAGTAATTGAGTGATGGTTAGATAAAGCATGATATAACCACTGTAAACATCCATTAAAAATAATAAGACAACATTGCAAGATATATTATTAAGAGATAAATATACGATTCAAAGCAAAAAAAAGTAAAATGCGGAATGGTTTGTAAACTATCATTTGAGTAAAAACTAAGAGAGATGGAATGTATGCATCTGTTTATATCTGTGTGGTAAGGACATATCACAGGCTGATAACTCTGATGGACACTGGGAAGAAACCAGCCAATGGGAGCCCGAGAGAAGAAATGTGAGAGGAGCCACATTTTAGCCAAAAAATTTGGATGGAAATTGTAGAAAACTAACTCTGAGACAAAACTGAGTGCAGAAGGCTTATGGTCAAGTGACCTCCATAGCCGTGCCTACGAAGCAAGAGCGGACCTGGGCATGGAAGGAAGCTGACCTGTGATGTCGTTGCAGCTGAGACCTCAGCCCGTTCTATGGTCCCATGGTGGGATCTCAAGTTAGAACAGCCTTTCCACATTGTCCCTGACTGAGACAAGGAAATAGAACTTGGCATCCCAATTCCTGCAGACAGTCAGCCACTGGCCTGGAGCTACCTCTGGGCAGACTGTAGCTCCCAGCGGATGGCAATTCTCACTAACACACTATATCATCAGGATTGTTCCCTGAGCCCTCCACAAGATCTGGGCAGGTATCTTTAAGTTTGTTGAAAAATAACAAAATAGAACAGCTGTGGTGGGTAAGGAGCCAGGACTCTTCTCTGGAATCATAGAAGATGGACCCTGAGGGAAACACCCACCCCCCCCCCCCATTTTGAAACTGTCCTGGGGGCACAGAGGGGGGTTCTGTGCTGTCTTAGAATCATCTGCTCTGGCTGGTCTGAGCTCTTTGCTCTCCTGTCTCCCCCAAAAGATCCTTCAATTCCCTCAGCACCCCTGCCCCCCACCCTGACAGAGGGGGAAAGAGAATAAGTAAATGTAGCCAATGCCCTTAAGCAAGTAACTCAGCATTATATTTTAAAAGCTCCACTTGATCTAATTTTAGCTGTATATTCTTAGCTACATTTAATTTGAGTCCATTACATTTTAAAAGTAGGTTGAGGGATGGCAATGTAGCTCAGAGTGATGGCACTGCATGCAGGGGGATCTGTGTGCCACCCCAGTGGGGCATAGTGGTGGGTGCCTGTAATCCTAGTACAACGGAGGCAGAGGTTCAAGGTCACCCTCAGTTCCAAGCCAGAGCCATAAGAAGATGAGAGACAGAGAGGCAGAGAGACAGAAAGAGACAGAGAATTGGTTTGGTATCATCCTTTCCTTGTGCATTTAAGACAGGGTCTTAGACAGCTCTGGCCATCCTGAAACTCACAGAGATCCACCTCCCTCTGTCTCCCATGTGTTTCTTTCCTAATTATCAGATTTAGAAAAGGGGATAAGGAAGGACTGAATGCAGGAAATGGGCAAGAGTTATGAAGAGGATATAAAACTAAGTGTTTTTCTAGTCTAAATCTGCCATTGTAGTGGGTAGCTGTTTGAGCCATGCCCTGAAGCACCATCCCTAATGAGGCAGCTGTAGCTCTTACACACACGCCTATGACCTTGAGGTACCCGCCTCTGGGACGTGGCCACCGGGAACCCTTAAGACCTGGGATGCAGGCCGAGCAGTGGTGGCACACACCTTTAATCCCAGCACTTGGGAGGCAGAGCCAGGCGGATCTTTTAAGTTTGAGGCCAGCCTGGGCTACCGAGTGAGTTCTAGGAAAGGTGCAAAGCTACACAGGGAAACCCTGTCTCAAAAAACCAAAAAAAAAAAAAAAAAAAAAAAAAGACCTGGGATGCACTTATGCCTCTCCCCTGTTGGCTACCTAGAGGTTCTGGATGCTGAGATCTTGGACCAAGCCATTCAGCGTAGGATATAGTTCAGCTTTCTCAGACCCTACAATAAATCTCCTGTGGTTGAGTTTATCCCCAAATAAATTCCTTTGATCATTAAATAGACTCTGTAAATTTATCCCATTATGCCTTGAATATTTTTGTTTCTGGGTAGTGGATAGTACATAAACATGAATCCAATGGTGAAAGTGCAAAATTCCATGTGAAGCTCCACAGCTTCAGAATGATTGTCCTGTGAAAGTCATTGAGATGTACTATGGACTTTGGGTCTCATTAATTTTGTATGTGATTTTTTTTCCTGGTTTAATAAGGAATTGTTTATTTTGAGAAAAAGATCTCAAACATCAGGCTGTTCACAAAAAGAACCCATGGTCGCCAGGCGTTGGTGGCGCACGCCTTTAATCCCAGCACTCGGGAGGCAGAGCCAGGCAACCAAAACCAAAAACCAAAAACAAACAAAAACATGGTATTAACTTTAGAAAACAAATATTGAGAGTGTTACACTATTTTCCTGTAAGATGCATGTGACATGCCAACTCTCATTCACATAAATACATGGTTACATTCGTGTTGAACAGCCCCACTCATGTGAGGGAAAACACACACTTACAATGCAAAGCTGCTCTCAGGGTTACAAGTAAATGAGATAAACGAGATGCCTCTGCAGTTAGGGAAGCAACTACCAAAATCATAGGCATGGGAAGAACTGTACTCCCTGCATAACAAGAGATTATTTTGGAGACAGTAGATAAAGACCATACACCTTTTTATTGTTAAGTCAAAGAGGTATCAAAATCAAAAGCAAAACTTACAAGGCAATTCTTAAGAAAACTACTGAGGAGCATCAACGGAAGTGGAAATGGAACTAGGCGCAGGGCAATGATGAATCATCAATGAAACAGGAGGATGAGGAGAAGGCGAACAGTGAGAATGTGCTCAAGTTCTAGGGGAGAGGATCTGCTGTGACTTGGATCTCTCACAAGCGCCTAGGCAAATGAATAATGGGGTAAGATTTCTAAACTCCGCTATGTGCTTAAGAGTCACCCTCTCCATCGGCGCTGTCTCTGGCATCCTCTCCTTCCTCAGCCTCTTTTTCATCATCCTTGATCAGCTCCGGCTGGTCATCCCCCATCTTCATTGTCATCATCATCCAGCAGGTCACCGTCCTCAGCAGTCTTCTGCTCCTGCCTCAGACTCCATCTTCACATGAGTCTCATCTTTTTTCACAGAGGCACTGCTCTGCTCTTCTTCAGACTTCCCATTCTTCATCTCTACGGGGGATGAGAAGGACAAGTCTGCTTGCTTGCTTGGTTCTTTTTCAATTTTCTCCAGGCTTTCCAGCAGAGAATCCACTTTCTGCGTTATCTGAGTCAACTCCTTCTTAATAGCCTGAAGGTCATCACCTTTCAACTTTCCGGACTTGGATGCAGATCCCCGTTGTCCACTCTTCGGATTGAATTCCCTTTTCCTCCTTCGAGAGGTGTTTCCAGAAACACGGTGGCGTTTAGAAGGCACCACAGCTGGGGCAATAGGAGGAAGAGGAGGAACACATGCTGGGTAACTGAACATCCTGTCATAATAATCCTGTTGAAAGCGATAGCCCAAATCAAAAGAGGAACTGAGTAGAGGGGTCTGAGAAAGGTGTTCCGGTACCGACCCGTACATCTCCATGGCAGATCGTTTCACACCTGCTTTTCCTCGGTTCACTTTTGGCTCTGCAACCAGATTAATATCTAAAACCTGGCCAGCAATCATTCTGCCATCCTCTCCAGCTACAGCAGCCCGAGCAGTTCTTTCGTTAGCATATTGGACGAAGGCAAAGCCCTTATGCACAGAGCAACCCACAATTTTGCCGTACTTCGAAAAGATTGCCTCCACGTCAGACTTCTGGACCACAAGTGTATTGAGATTCCCAATGAATACACGGGAATTCATGGATTGAGGGTCTGTTTTGTTGGTAACATTGCTAGCCATGGCCTTTGATTACAAGGTTTCTCACAAAGCTGAAAATGTAGCTGAAGATAAAAAAAAAATACAAATAAATAAATAAATAAATTAAAAATCTCATGAAAAGATGGAGCGAGAGAAGAGACTGCCTTTTCCACTGTGGTTCCGGGCTGAGACGCCGAAGCTACAGCAGGCAAGCAGCTCCCGACTGTCCGCTTGTTGTGTCTTCACCTGTATGTGATTTTTTGGTAAGTTTTTTAATAACAAGTTTATAGAAGAATAATACAATTTGATTCTTCAGGAACTAAATGAGACCTAAAGAGATGTAGAAGGCCCAGGGCTGTAGCAGTCCTGGCTGCTCAGGAGACTGAGGGGGGATGTAGACGAATGGTCTTATTAAATAAGAACCACAGCCACTTGCAGAGCTAAAAGCCAAGAGGTCAGAGCAATAGCTGAGAGCTTAAAACCCTTTCTTACCTTACACTGCCGATGCTGGCCTTCCTCTCCACTACTGTGTGTTTCCCCTTTTTATAGACTTTCTGTTCTGCCTTCTCATTGGTTGTAAACCCAACCACATGACCTCCTCGTCACTGCCTGTCTGTACAGACCTCCAGGTCTTCTATGGTTGGTATTGAGATTAAAGGCGTGTGTCGCCATGCTGGCTGTATCCTTGAACGCACAGAGATCTGCCTGTCATGTGATCTGGATTAAAGGTGTACGCCACCACCACCTGGCTTCTGCTATGGCTTGCTATTTTAGCTCTGACCCCCCCAGGAAACTTTATTTATTAACATACAAATAAAATCATTTTTCCATACAAATAAAATATCACCATAGTGGGATGATCAGTGGAATCCAGGAGTTCAAGGCTAACCTGTGCAACATAGGAAGTCCCTGTTTCAAAATAATAAAATAAAACAGATTTAAGAGACAAAGGAAATTGTTGTAACATATTTGAATTCTGAGGCAAAAAGAAAAAGGTTAAAAATGTGTGTTTTTAGCTGGGCAGTGGTGGCACACGCCTTTAATCCCAGCACTGGGGAGGCAGAGGCAGGTGGATCTCTATGAGTTCAAGGCCAGTCTCGTCTACAAAGTGAGTTCCAGGATAGCCAGAGCCATTATACAGAGAAACTCTGTCTCAAAAAACCAAACAAACAAACAAATGTGCATTTTTCAGTCACTCAACTGAAATTTGACATGAACTGAGTTTTAGATGATAATGCTATAGTTGGATCTGGGAAGGTCATGGAATCTGTACGACACAGGGCTGGGGCAATGTTTAAAGTTATTGGAGGCTTGTCCTTAGAAGACACTGTGGAATGCCAGTCTCTGTCTTTTACATGGATACCATGAAGTAAGAGTTTACTGCACACCCCCACCTGATGTGCTGACTCACCAGAGGCCCAATTAACTGTGGATGGAAACCTTCAAAGTGGAGAGTGGCATAATTTTGTTCTCAGGTTGGAGAGAGCTCAACAGTTAAGGGTACCCGCCACACTTCCAGAGGACCCAAGTCCACTTCCCAGCACCTGAGTCTGGTAGCTCACAACCACCTGTTACTGCTGCTCTAGGGGATCCAGCACCTTTTCCACACACATGCCTACACATAATTAAAAATAATGGTTTTTGCCTAGCAGTGGTGGCACACGCCTTTAATCCCAGTACTTGGGAGGCAGAAGCAGGCGGATCTCTGTGAGTTCGAGGCCAGCCTGGTCTACTAAGCGAGTTTCAGGAAAGGTGCAAAGCTACACAGAGAAACCCTGTGTCGGAAAACTAAAAAAAAAAGAAAGAAAAAAAGAAAAAAACAGGAAAAAAAAAAAGAAAGAAAGAAAAAGAAAAAGAAACAAAATTAATTTTTTTCTAATTTCTATATTTTATTTTATATGTATGGGTTTTTTGCCTCCATGTCCATCTGGGCACCATGTGCATGCCTGGTACCCTTGGAGGTCAGAAAAAAGGCATCAGGTGTCCTGAAACCTGCAGCTGTGAACTGCCCTGTGGGTTGCTGGGACTCAAACCTGGGTCCTCTGGAAAACAGCCAGTGCTCTTAATTGCTGAGCCATCTCTCCAGCCCAAAAATAAGATAATCCTTTTTTTTTTTTTTTTTTTTGTTTTTTGAGACAAGGTTTCCCTGTGTAGCTTTGCGCCTTTCCTGGATCTTACTCTGTAGCCCAGGCTGGCCTTGAACTCACAAAGATAATCTTTTAAAAAAATGATTCTGGGCGGTTGGGGATTTAGCTCAGTGGCAGAGCGCTTGCCTAGCAAGTGCAAGGCCCTGGGTTCGATCCTCAGCTCAAAAAAAAAAAAAAAAAAAAAAGAAGATTCTGTTCTTAGGGGCTGGAATAATGGCTCACCACTCAATGTCAGCCTAGGGGATCTGACGCTTTTTTCCTGCCCTCCTCTGGTGCCAGGCATACATGTAATCCACAGACACACATGTAATCAAAACACTCATGTACATAAAACAAGATGAAATAAAATATAAAAATAAACAAATAAAATTAGTTCTGTTCTCCTTATGAAATGATTTGTCTCATAATTATAGTAAGGAAAAGCTGAATTGACACAGATACCAAAAATTACTGTCCACTTACTATATATGTTAATATTCTGATCTGCCCCCACCCCTTGAAATCCTGCCCCTTGGTGCCGCCCTGGGTCCTGACATAAAAGCCTCATTCTAAGGAAAAACTCCTCCTCTTCCTCTCTCTTTCTTCTGCTTTTCCTCCCTCGAGGTGTGCACCCCCCTTCTACTCTCTTTCTCTCTGTCTCTCTCTTTCCTATCATCTCTTTCCTTCATCTCTCTATTATAATAAACTCTCCAGGGCCAGGCGGTGGTGGTGCACACCTTTAATCCCAGCACTCGGGAGGCAGAGCCAGGCGGATCTCTGAGTTGGAGGCCACCAGCCTGGGCTACAGAGCGAGTTCCAGGAAAGGTGCAAAACTACACAGAGAAACCCTGTCTCGGAAAAAAAAAAAAAAAAATGCCGGGCAGTAGTGGCACACCCCTGTAATCCCAGCACTCGGGAGGCAGAGGAAGGTGGATCTCTGTGAGTTCGAGGCCAGACTGGTCTACAAAGCAAGTTCTAGGACAGCCTCCAAAGATACAGAGAAATCCTGTCTGGAAAAACAAAAACAAAACAAAACTCTCCATGTAGATGCAGCATCTGGGTTGTGAATTACTGGCCCGGCCACTGCCGCCATGTCTGTATGGTGCGCATCCGCCCAGCATGTTTCCCTGCACTCGAGGGATACCCTCGGGGGTCCCCCTATGCAATACTTCACAACAATATATCATTTTAAAACCTATATCTATCAGCAACCCATATTAAAATATGTACCAGTGAAATAAGAAGTTGGGAATTTGTTTAAAACCCTGGCTAAGCTGGGCACAGTGGTGCGCACTCACAGTCCCAACACTTGAGATCCTGAGGCATGAGAACAGCTCGATTCACCCATCCATAAGAACTGCTAAGCCATCTCACTGAACCCCAAACCATATAATTTTGTTTAAAGAGCAAGAGGCTAGAAAGACTGCGGATCAGCAGTTAAGACTGCTTACTGGTCTGTCAGAGATCCTGAGTTCAGATCTGAACACCCACCCACCTCATGCGGCTCACAAATGCCTGTAACTTTAGCAACAAGGGATCCAACATCCTCTCTCTCTCTCTCTCTCTCTCTCTCTCTCTCTCTCTCTCTCTCTCTCTCACACACACACACACACACACACACACACACACACACATTACACACACACACAATTACAACAAATCCTGGGGAAAAAAATTAAAGAAAGAAACAAAACCAGCATCTGGCACATTACAAACCTCCTCTATGTTTCTATCATTGGAATTGGTGGGAACACCAGGCCTCAACTTTCTTATGTTTTATTGGCTGCATTATTATTACATCAGCTGATGCTTCTACCTTGTAATTTCCCCACCCATCACATTTTATAGATGACAGACTAGAGCATTAATTGCAGCTATGAAAAAGAAAGACCTGGAGAGATGATGGCTCAGAGGTGAAGAGCACTGGTTGTTCTTCCAAAGGTCCTGAGTTCAATTCCCAGCAACCACATGGTGGCTCGCTACCATCTGTAATGAGATCTGGTGACTTCTTCTGGCCTGCAGGGATGTATGCATGCAGAACACTGTATACATAATACATAAATAAATCTTTGAAAAAAAAGTCTATGGGTCATTAAGAAAAAGAAAGCCCAGTGCAACTTAGTATGTTTCAGAGTGAGGGCATTGGCACACATTCTTTTTTTCAGTGGCAGAGTCTCCTTTATTGTCTCTATAAATTTGCCCCCAATTAATAATCCTATAATTAACCGAGCATCAGGTCAGGTTGGACATGGAGAAATTGGCTCTCATTATTTGTTTCTCCTGTGATCAAAACAAATTTGTGTCTGGCACTCACTTCTAAATCACTTCCAACAATAGTCATGTTCACAGATGACCCTTCTGGGCCTCCTGCATTCGGAGAGATTGTACTCAGAGGTCTTTCTTCACAAACCTTTGTGTGTGTTGTGGGAGACTGAACCCAGCACCTTGGGGATGCTTAAGCAAGTATTCTACCATTGAGTTACATGCCAGTTACATACTTCGTTGCTGTTTGGGTTGGGTTTGGATTGGCTTGGTTCAGCTTTGAGTCAGAGTGCTGCAGACTGGCCTAGAACTTGTCATGCTGCCTGTCTTTGGAGTGATGGGATGACAGGCAGGTGACGTCCACTCCTGGAATGCTTCTTAAGACCCTCCTGTCCCCACTTTCGAGAGAGAAGATCTCACTTAGTAGCACAGACAGTCCTATGTACCATGCCCAACTTGTAGTCATTCACAGTCTTAAAAATGTGTCGGGGTGGGGATTTAGCTCAGTGCTAGAGCGCTTGCCTAGCAAGCACAAGGCCCTGGGGTGGATCTTCAGCTAAAAAAAAAAAATCACCGGTGTAGGGCCAATGATACGGCTCATCAGGTTAAGGCTCTTGCTGCCAATCCTGCCAACGTGAGTTCATTCCCTAGAACCCACATGGTGAAAGAGGAGGTACTAACTTCCAGAAGTTGTCCTCTGACCTCCTCACATGCACCATGCATGCACAGGTGCGAGCGCATGCACACACACACACACACACACACACACACACACACACACACACACGAAAGAAAGAAAGGGAAGGAAGGAAGGAAGGAAGGGAGGGAGGGAGGGAGGGAGGAAGGAAGGAAGGGAGGGAGGGAGGGAGGAAGGAAGGAAGGAAGGAAGGAAGGAAGGACAGATAAAATTATTTTTAAAAAGCATCCCATGTGTTGGCATGAACAGGTTTCTGGGTTTAATCCCTGGCACGCAAATACATAGAAGGAAGAGGAGAAGGAGAAAGCCTCCAATCTAGTTCTTCCCATCTCAGTTCGTTCCCCTCCAGTTCTTACCCATCTAGTTCTTCCATTCTCTTTTTTCTTCTCCATTTTGCTCTGAAAATAAAACTGCCTTTTATCCCTTTGGCTCTTATCTCTCCAAGCTATCTCTACTCTCGCTGTTTCTGGCAGGGCGGGGGAAGTGCACTCCGGCAACTTATGTCACAGCTAGATGGACCTATAAGTAGGAACCCTTTAGTTCTGAGTTAATTGTTAAGGGTGGATCTAAAACTAGAGATAAGACTTTGGAAAGGAGAAAGTTAAGCTTAATTAGCACATCCGTCAGGCCTTCTCAAACAGATAGTCTAGACGCTTAAGTCTGTTCTTAGAGAATCTCTGAGGTATCTGTGATAATATACTTTCCCCCAACCGGGGATGGTCCTGGCCAGATGCAGCTAATGATGATAATTAGAGAAAGGCTTGAACTGGGGTTCTGGCTGTGCATAGCTGTCAGCTCAGAAGGTTATCTAAATATTCCATTAGTAGAGGGGAAATGGTACCCAGTAAATTAGAAAAAAGCTACAACAGCACATGAGAAATTCATAGCAGGAAATGGCTGATAATCAAAAGCCAATATCACCAAGATTCCTTGAGCCTTGGCCTCATCCTCTGGAAGAGTTCCTAACTCTTCCAGGTTCCAGGTACAGCTTTGGCATAACAAGCTGAAATCCTACTTCATCTATTTTTGCGGCTTGCAGCAATTTATTTGTTGTGTGTGCCTGTATGTGTGGTTACGTCGCACAGAAGCAACCATGTGTGTGTGTGTGTGTGTGTGTGTGTGTGTGTGTGTGTGTGTGTGTGCGCGTGTATTGCATGCATGTTACTGGGGGTATGTGGAGGTCGGAGGACAACTTGCACAAGTTGGTTCTTCCATCCCCCGTGTGCACCCAAGGATTGATCCTCAGCCTGAGATTCTAACTCACACTTTTCTTCTTCTGCATTTTAAAATACCTGATAAATATTTATAATGACTTTTGGCTGGATGACAATATTAACAGGTTTTATTGCTTGTTCTGTATATGTGGAGTTTAACTGCCTCTTTTAATGTGGTAGAGAAGATGGTCGTATGCTTTGGCACTGAAAATAGAAGTTATTATCCACATAGAAAGCTTTGGAAGCAAAGCAGAAAGATATAAAATGGATATTTGCAAAGCAAAGGTTATTGCTCTAAGAATTACAATTCCACACTGTCTTGTGAGGAGCAACCAACGACTTTATAGCAGCTGTAAAATCTGGATGAGTTAGCACACACCTGTAATCCCAGCACTCAGGAGACTGAGCAGGACATTCATGAGTTCAAACCAGGGTGTGTTATAGCAACAGCCTGCCTGAAAAATAAATAGAACATAGTGCCAGACATGGTGGCACACTCCTTTAATCCCAGCACTCAGGTGGATCTCTGAGTTCTAGAACAGCCTAGTCTACAGAACAAGTTCCAGGGCAGCCAGAGGTACACAGAGAAACCCTGTCTTGAGAAAGTAAATAAATATAAGCAAACTATCTCTTTCTCCTCTCTCTCTCTCTCTCTCTCTCTCTCTCTCTCTCTCTCTCATATATGTGTGTGTGTGTGTATATACATATATACACCATACACACATACATATAAATTAAGACTGTCTTCAAAGAACAGCTACAAGTAGAGAAAGAAGTGATATTTAGCTCCTGAGATAGATAAGTGCAAAAAAATATTGTGTTAAACAATAAACAAAGCAACCGAGTTTAGGAGAAATTGGCAAAATCCTCAGAATAATTAATGCATTTTATAACAAGCAGAGGGGAATGAACCCTCTTTATGCATTTTGTAGCGATATAACTAAGGCGTTATGCCAACTTCACAGACTCCTAGTGCCATTTTTAAAATGGTCTACTTTTCAGCTGTTGAAATCTTACATCAAGGAGACATGAAGCATCACCCGGCTTTCCCTACGTCATGCACACCTCCCCATCCCCCTCTCACTCCATAACCCCTAACTATTTTACTTTCCATTTTTGTTTACTTAATTTGACTTGGACCCAGTCATACAAAATAAAAACCCCCTAATGAAAGAGTGTCTACTTTTTTGTGTGTCTGCAGTCATTTCTGATCTTGGACTGTATTGCTACATGTAATATGCATATACGTGTCTGTAGGTTTTATGCCATTATTGCCAATCATACCATTTAATATTATCGGTGCCTGTCCTGGTTAGGTTTCTATTGTTGTGATGAAGATCATGACCAAAGACAACCTGGGGAAGAAAGCGTTTGTTTGGCTTACACGTCCTAATCACATTCTATCGCTGACGGAAGTCAGGGTAAAGACTCAAGCAGGAACCTGGAGGTCGGAAGTGAAGAAGACACAGAGGAAAGCTGTTTACTGGCTTGCTTTCTGTGGCTTGCTCAGCCTGTCTCCTTATACAACCCAGAACCATCTGCCCATGGACGGCACCCTGTACACTGAGCTGGACCCTTACACATCAATCATTAATCAAGAAAATGCCCTGCGAATTTGCCTACAGGCCAATCTGATGGAGGCCCTTTTCTCAACCGAGGTTCCTCTTCCAGATGACCCTAGCATGTGACAAGCTGACAAAGACTAGCAAGGACAGTGCCCATCCGTGGTCTCATCTCATGCTTTTTCTCCACGAATCACTTTTGCCTGATACTAAGATGTCTTCTGTCCATCTTTTTATTTTCCTCCTTTGTGACTCTGACATCCTTTGTGACCCAAAGTGTTTTTCTTTCATATTCGTTACAGTTTGAATTTTTGCTCTGTGACCTAATCCGGAGATCTCTCTGTTTCCAGATGGGACTTCAAGCACATTTCCATTTTTCTCATATGACTGTCACATCTGGTCTTGGTTCTGTTGATTCCCTTTTATTTCCTGTCTTTATAATTTCATTTTTTTTTCAGTGTAATTTGTTTTCTTTGTTATTTTGGTAACTCTAATATTTGTGGAAGCCTACATTTTTATAAATGTTATGGTTAAGAATGGCTTTCTGGAATTGGAGGTATAGCTCAGAGGTATGGCATGTACTTAGCACATGCAAGGCCCTGCATTCAATTCCAATGGTTTCTTTCTTTCTGTCCTGGTTTTGTTTTTCAAAGACTCCTGTATCCCACACTGCCCTTGAACTCATTTTGTAAACGAGGATGATCTGGAACCTGATCCTCCTGCCTCTACCTCCAAATGCTGGGATTACAGATGTGTGCCACCACACTGTCAAATCCCACTCCACCTGTTGAATGGTTCTGAGGTGGGGAGTGTGGAACTGGTAAATGATACTTATGAAATATAGACATAGGTGAAGAAAAAAAAAACAGAGACAGGATAGCTTCAGGAGGGTTCTGGGTCAATACCACAGGTACAAGTTTTATTACTCATATCCTTTAAATACCCAAAGCAAGGGAGGCAAGAAGACCTCCCCCTTTGAAGGACGTTGAGAGAGCAAGACAAACTACTTCATTTCTAGCAATACTAAGACAAAAGCTGAACCAAGTTCCAGAGACATAAACACCCAGCTAAGACTCTGGTCAAAGCAACCGCCCCCTCCCCTGCTTAGGGTGGGTAGGCTGCTGGCCAAGAAATAGTTATGAAGCTAAAACAAAGGCTTAAGCCATCCAAGTCTCCAATAGTGCTAGGAGAGTCTCCAAATGTATTTTGTCTTCTGCAGTTCTTCTCTTGGCTAAATGTTCCTGTTAACTGAAGTATGATCCTGAAACGGAAAGACTAGTACCTCCTAGCTTGCCTCTTTTCCTTTTATTTAAAAACTCTTCACTCTGAGAACTCAGGGCCATCCTCCTTCACCTGGCTAGACAGTGTGTTGGATGCAGGCTTGCTTACTATCAATAAACCCCTTTATACTGCATCAGATAATGGTTCTGTGGTGGTCTTGCTTGGCAGGTCTCATGACATGGGCACAAGAACATCATGGTTCAAAGTACAAGGCAAAGTAGCATGTAAATAGGCCTTGAAGTATAAGACACCTGGTAACCACGCCTTTGGCCAAAACACCCTATTATGCAGCCTTGCAAGGGAGACAAACTTGGACTCTCTGACCTTGAGTCAAGATGAAAATAAGCCACAAGCTGGGGTCTCTGTGGACCCCCACACCACACCTGTTTTGTGTAGTGCTGGGGATCAAATGCAAAGCTTTTTGCATACCAGGCATGAATTCTACACACTAAGCCATACCCTAGACCCCACAAATTGCTTCTTTAAAAAATTTATAGTTTTTCAAATCATGTAGCTGATAAGATGTTAAGCTCAACAGTGAGATTAAGACTAATAGGTTTTCTGTATCTTGATAATAGGTTTCTCCACTGATACAGCAGGCTAGATCAAGTCGAATTGAAAAAAAATGAAAGAACAGGTTTATTTGAGCAAAGTAACTCCTGGGTGAGGCCTCCTGCCCCAAAAAATGGGGTGAAGTCACAGGCCCGAACTAAAGCAGGGATCATATATACCCTGTAGGTGAGGGATGATGACGTGTCCCCCAAAAGCTGGGTCTGTGCGCAAGTATGGTCAAAACCCGAACACTTTAGGTGGAGTCTTGGGTTGCTGGCAACTTCACGGGAGGAGCTTCCCTAGCTGCCAGGAATTCAGAACTGGACTTTTTGGCACTTTTTCTTCGTTGGAGATTCTCCGAGAGGGTGGGGTTTGGAGAGAGGAGTGGAGCTTTCCAAATCAAGCAGGAGTGAGCTGGGGTTCCAGCCAAAGACCACTGACACACTTTGAGCCAAATATGAAGCAAGTTTGATTTTTTTTTTAAGTTGGGGTACAGCAACGGCTGACCAGCAACTGCCTCTTAAGTTGGATTAAGGAGACCAGCCCCCAATCCATTTCTTAAACACCCTTTAAGGAGTAAAATCATGAGTAGTTTTACAGAGAGACAATGGGGCAATAAGGAAATACAGAAACATATCTTTAAAAAAAGCATCTGGCCGGGCGGTGGTGGTGCACGCCTTTAATCCCCGCACTCGGGAGGCAGAGGCAGGTGGAGCTCTGTGAGTTCAAGGCCAGCCTGGGCTACTAAGTGAGTTCCAGGAAAAAGGCACAAAGCTACACAGAGAAACCCTGTCTCGAAAAACCAAAAGAAAAAAAAAATCATCTAGTCACTATGTGATTAGGGAGAGTTCACGGAGGGTCATGGAGGGTAAAGGGTATTCTCAAAAAGAAGTCAAGGCCATGCGTTGGGCAAAGTCAAGTTCCAGGAAACAGAGAGCCACTCAGTAAACAGAAATTTATTTTTTAACAACACAGCATAATGGCTCCTGCCTTCAAAATGGAATCATTCACCCTTGACTTATGTTTTCCTGTCAAATCTTCAGTAGGGGGATGTTTTAATAATGTCATTGAGCAGCAATGATTCTGGAGTTGTTTATCTGACAGGTGATCAAATTAGTGACACATTGGAGGGCACAGGGCCCAATTAGGACAGCCAGCAGAAGTAATATTAGAGGGCTGAGGAAGGGCACGAACCACGTTAGCCATACTGGCCAGTCTAAATTTGTTTGAGAGATTTTGTCTATTTCTTTACCTAGATCATTAATTCGGTTGTCAATAGTGTGAGAGAAATCACAGATATCAAAACAGCACATTCCTGTAAATTGCTAACAACGAAGATTGTGTTTAAGTAACATGTAATCTATTGTAGCTCTATTTTGTAACACATCCTATCCCACGTAAGCCCTTATATCCTTCTGGGGGTGCAGAATAAGTATTATTTTCACAGAAAAAAGTCCATCCTAAGGGCAATTGTTTACCAAAGGGAATGCATGATAAGAAGTAGAATTACAATAAGAATGGATATTTGTGCAATCAAAACATAGACAATGAAGGAAAAAGACATTACCAACAGGAACATAAGCCACAGCCTTTAAATCATTAGCGAGAGCATGTTTCATTTTGTACCCCATTATCATTATATAATTTTCACAAGAAACCCCTATTCTTTTTACAAATTTCTTTTTAAGAGCCTGGGAATAGAAAGATCTCCTCTGACACACGAATTTTCTCATTGGCTTATTAGTGCTAAATGGACCCAAAGATTATATTCCACAGTATTAGTTACAGACAGGGTTACTCTGAGTATGTTAAATTCAATTGAAGTGATTAATGAATCTCCCTTCCCCTTCTTACTTTAGCACACCTGCAGTTTCCATTATGAGAACTCTTTAAAGAATATTTAAGGGGCCTAGAGAGATGGCTTAGTGGTTAAGAGCACTGGCTGTTCTCCCAGAGGACCCGGGCTCAATTCCCAGCACCCACATGGCACCTCACAGCTGTCTATAACTTCAGTTCCAGGGGATCTGATACCTTCCTGCACATAAAATAAAGTTAAATAAATTATTTTTAAAAAGAATATTTGATGATGCTGAAGTCTGTGTTATTATGTTGATATTGGCCAGGTCGATGAGTCATCCCAAGTATCCTCCATCCATCTGGCTAAAGACTATTTGTTCCCCTTCTTTTGTCCAAACTATGGGCCCTGGTGGATAAAGGCAATCTTTTACACAGCAAGACAATATCAAGGTGTTTCCTATGATAAGGAGCCTTTATTTCCCTGTCAAAATGCACTTAGGTTCTGTCTGCAAGGGTTGAAAACAGAACAACAAAATTGTTACCCATAGAACAACCATGATGCAAATTTTAACAGCAAGAGCATAAAGGCAAGTTAGACAGTCAAACCTTAGAAAGTTTAATTCCCCCCCCCCCCCCCCCCCCGAGCTGAGGACCGAACCCTTATGCTTGTTAGGCAAGAGCTCTGCCACTGAGCTAAATCCCCAACCCCGATAGTTTAATTTTAACAGTCCTTTTACAGTCACTTTCCACCTCTGGGGGTTGGGATCTTCTTCCGTGAGTTCCTCAAGTACCTTCTTGAGGTGTGAGTGATGAATCCAGATAGAAATGCCAGCAACTTTAACAGCAACAGGAGTCTGGAGAATCACTACAAAGGGTCCTTTCTAGGTTGAAGCTAATCAGTTTTGAAGCTGTGGACTAATACAGCGTTTCCAGGCTGGAAGGGGTGATCAATCAGGTGGGCAGTACCCAACAGGTTGAGCAGCCTGGACCTGAGGGAAAATCTTATCCAAAGTTAATTGCAATCTTTTTAAGGACTCAGAGAGTGGTGTGGGGTCATCTGATAACAGTCTGGCATGGACCCAAGGGATCATGGGAGGTGGTTGCCCATAGACTATTTCATATGGGGTGAATTTTTCTCCATAGGGGGTACACTGGACTCTGAGAAGGACATAAGGTAAGAAGTCAACCTAGTTACCACCAGTTTCAAGAGTATATTTCACTAAAATTGCCATTAAAATTCATCCTCCCTATTTTTCCTGTATTTTCACATACAATAAATTTTCCAATTTATGTGAAGAGCTTTAGAGAGCAATTGAGATAACTTGGCCATGAAGGCCTGGTCATTGTTGGACCCCAGAGATATGGGGAGGCCAATCCTGGGAATAATTTCTTTTTTTGGGGGGGGGTCGAGACAGGATTTCTCTGTGTAGTTTTGTGCCTTTCCTGGAACTCACTTGGTAGCCCAGGCTGGCCTCGAACTCACAGAGATCCGCCTGGCTCTGCTTCCCGAGTGCTGGGATTAAAGGCATGCGCCACCACCACCCCCATTATTAATTTCTTACCTACCACTTGAGCCGTTTCCATTCGGCTACCCATCCTGTGATGATATTGACAAAGACCAGCATGCATTTGCAGCCATACAGTCCAGGCTTGACTTTAGTGAAGTCCATTTCCCAAAATTCACCAGGTTCTATACCTTGACTCCATTGGCCTGGGGGAAGCATGTCCTCTTTGCATTTACCTGGGCACAGGTCAGGCAGTGGTCTGAAACGCTCTGAAGTTTTTCTCAGTGTCCAGATAGCCAAACATGAGGGGAGATGAGTTCTGAGATCGTCTTAGGTGACAGTGTGTGGTGTGATGAAAGGCATTTAGCACCTTCGGCATGAAGATTTGTCTTTTAGGTAAGATCCACCACCAGTTTCGGCTCTCCTGAGCCCCCAAGTCAGAACATGACTTGATCTCGTCTGGATCGTACTCAGGAACATCGCATTGAGGCTGAGTCGGGGCTCAGGGACAGCAGATAGTTCCAGAACAGTCTGGGGTTTGAGTTCCCTGAGAGCAGTCTCTTTGGCAACTTGATCTACATGGTTGTTACCTTGAGTTTTGGGGCTTTTGTCTGTTTGGTGTCCTGGCCAGTAAATAATAGCCAGTTCAGCTTGTAGCCAGATGGTCTCTAGCAACTGGACAATTTTGTAAGGTGAATTGCTAAGCAGTCTTATTAATACAAAACCCAGAGTAAGGTATTGGGGTGAAAGCTGAAAGATCAGAGAGCAAGCCAGCCACGTCTTACCTCTAAGAAATCCTCAGCCTCCAGAGAGCTACTTCCTGGGTACTCACGCCTATACACTTTCTGTTCTGCCATCTCACTTCCTCTCTCCACCTAGCTACATCACTTCCTCTCTCCACCCAGCTCTGTCACTTCCTGTCTGTCTGTACAGACCTCCAGACCTCTATGTTTAACTAGTGCTGGGATTAAAGTTGGGTGCCACCACCCCTGGCTCTTTTCCCAGCATGGCCTTGAACTCACAGAGATCTGGATGAATTTCTGTCTCCTGAATGCTAGGATTAAAGGCATGTGCTACCACTGCCTGACCTCTATATTTAATATAGTGGCTGGCTTTTTCCTTTTATCCCCAGGCAAGCTTTATTTGTTAGAGCACAAATAAAATATCACCACACAACTTCATATTTATTTTTAAGAGTCTTTCCCTCTGAGGTGAGTAAGCCCCTCTGTTTATATATCTGCCCATGAACATGAGCTGTCTATATAGATGTTCACCTTTTTTCCTTCAGCCCATCTTAAGCCTGTGTTAGAGAAATTATTTCTGCTCTCTGAGCAGATGTGCCCCTGGGTGAAGCTTGCGCCCAAAAGACCTCCTTCTGGCCTGTGACCCCCCCACACACACACACCTCGTTTCTTCTTGAATGAAGCTGCTACCACCCATATAGAGACCTGCATCTCAGGTAGTGAGAAGAATGTCTGTCAGGTAAGGTCATATACTTTGGATGACTGCTGTGGATATCGCTCTGTATAAATAAAAATGCTGTTTGGCCAGTGGCCAGGCAGGAAGTATAGGCGGGACAAGAGAGAAGAGAATTCTGGGAAGTAGAAGACTGGAGGGAGACACTGCCAGCTGCCGCCATGAAAAGCAACATGTAAAGACACTGGTAAGCCACAAGCCATGTGGCAAAGTATAGACTAACAGAAATGGGTTAATTTAGGATAGAAGAAGTAGATAACAAGAAGCCTGCCACAGCCATACAGTTTCTAAACAATGTAAGTTTCTGTGTGCTTTCTTGGTTGGGTCTGAGTGACTGTGGGACTGGTGGGTAAGAGAGATTTGTCCTGACTGGGCCAGGCAGGAAAACTCTAACTACAGATGACATTCAGCATCTCTAGGAAGTCATGGATGGGCTCCTCAGGGTCATCATCTGGCAGCAGGGTGGTGGGATTAATGGCCAAGGATTTATCAAAAGTCAGTCTGTCCTTGTATAAAAGAAGGGCTTGGTCAGATGGGCATTAGACATCCACTGGTTGCTGGCGTCTCTCAACAGGGCATCCACAGCGTATGGAGCTGTTACACTTAGAATCTGTCCCAACATAAGCTTGCCGGTTTCTTTTAAAAGAGTTGCAGTGGCCTGGGTGGCTCTTAAACAAGGGGGCCACCCAGGGGCTACAGGATCCAGTCTCTTTGAGATGTAAGTTATCAGCCTTTTCCAGGGACCCAGGGGCAGAGCCAGGACTCCCTTGGTAATGCCCTTTCTTCCGTGGACATAAAGATGAAAGGCCTTGGAGATATCAGGAAGAGTTAACGCAGAGGGCCCTGTACCAGGGCCTCTTTTAAGTTCATAAAGGCCTTCACGTTGCTCAGTCCACTCCAAAGAGATGTTTCCCCTGGTCGTAGCAGAGTACAAGGGTTTGGCAATTTCAGCAAACCCCAGTATCCAAAGACAGCAATATCCAACAGCTCCCAGAAATTCCCTAACTTGTTTCTTGGTGGTTGGAGTTGGGATTTGCAGTATGGCTGTTACATGGGACTGGGACAACCGAATTTTCCCTTCTCTCAGCTCACATCCCAAGTATGTAACCTGGGATGAGCAAATTTGAGCTTTCTTTTTAGAAACTCTAGAGCCTAATTGGGCTGGAGTTTCCAAAAGGTTTCTGGTGGATCTCAAACAGTCCTCTTCATCTTTAGCGGCCAATAATAAATCATCTACACATTGAAGCAAGGTTACCTCAGGGTACTCACGACCTAAGAGACTTAAATCCTGGTTGAGTGTTTCACTGAAGATGGTGGGAGAGTTTTTGAACCCTTGAGGCAGTCTGGTCCAATTTAGTTGTCCTGATATCCCCAGTTCAGGGTCAGTCCATTGAAGTGTGAAAACGGGCTAACTTAATCTTGACAGAGGGATGGAGAAGAATGCATCTTTTAAGTCCAATACAGTGTAAACATCATGCTCTGGTGGTAATAAACTGAGCAAAGTATAGGGGTTTGGGAACACTTAGGTAAATGGATTCTCCCCTCTTGTTCACTTCCCTCAAGTCTTATACTGGTCTACAGTCTCAATTTCCAGGCTTTTGGACAGGCAACAAGGGGGTATTCCAGGCTGACTGGCAAAGAGTAAGTATGCCTGCTTCAAGGAAGTGCCTGATGGAAATCTTAATTCCTTCCCTGGCTTCTGAACTGATAGGATATTGCTTGACTTGAATAGGCATTGCCCAAGATGTTAGTTGCACTATAACGGGTGACGTTTTTTGTTTTGTTTTTTTTTTTTGTTTGTTTGTTTGGTTTAGTTTTTTTGTTTTTTGTTTTTTGGGGTTTTGTTTGTTTGTTTGGTTGGTTGGTTTTTTTTTGAGCTGAGGATCGAACCCAGGGCCTTGTGCTTGCCAGGCAAGTGCTCTACCACTGAGCTAAATCCCCAACCCGGGTGACATGTTTTGTCAAGCCAGGATAATTGCCCTCTACCCACATTGTAGGAATTTCCTGGACCAGCAACTTTTTCATTCCTCTTCCAGAGAATGGGTTGGATTTTGGAGGAACAGACACTGCTCACTTATTGGGCAGGTTATAGTTAAAGCTTTAGCAGAGCCTCCCAATTGCAACCTAGGAGAGTCTGCTGAGAACGATATTGCTGCCTGGAGCTTGTTCAAGAGGTCCCACCTCAGCCAAGGGTAGGGCCATTCAGGAATAACAAGTTCCTTGTCCTAGGTTAACAGTCCGGTCAGTGGCCCATTTGTATTCTTTGACATCCCCTGTTGCCCCTGACCTTCCATTGTTTGGTTTGGTCTCAGGGGATCCTGAATTACCGAATGAGTAGCCTTGGTGTCCACCAGAAATAGTACAGGTTGGCCCCCTATGGTGAAGGTTACCATAGGCTCCTCGGGGCCTAGTTTGAAGGAGGTTGGGTTTGTGGGGGAGCTACCTGTTTCTGGCACGGATATTAATTTTTCAATGACCCATTTCTTTGCAGTAGGCACATTGGTCCTTTTGTAAGGGTCTCCTCCTTTTATCACAGTGTGCATGGGCAGAGTTGAGAGTGGCTGGGACTCGCCATGCAGCCACAGTGGCACACCCCATCTTTAACAAAAGATCTTTGCTATCTCTGCCATCAAACACTTTCTGGTCTATTTCTAGTAATTCTGACCTGCTCTTTCCTGCAAACCCATCCATCTTTTGTATCTTCCTATGTATATCAGGGGCCAACTGAGTAACAAAGGCCCAGGTTATGTTGTTGTTGGTTTTTGCTCTCTAAGGAGGCCTGCCACTCAGCTCTCAAATAAATCACACATAGAGGCTTATTCTTAACTATAAATGCCTGGCCCTGGGGTTGGGGATTTAGCTCAGTGGTAGAGCGCTTCCCTAGCAAGCACAAGGCCCTGGGTTCAGTCCTCAGCTCCAGTATAAATAAATAAATAAATAAATAAATAAATAAATAAATAAATAGATGCCTGGACCTAGCATAGCTTGTTTCTTGCCAGTTTTCCTTAAATTATCCCATCTACCTTTTGTCTCTGGGCTTTTCCCATTCTCTTACTTCTGTAAATCTTACTCTTGCTCCATGGCTTGCAATGTAGCTGGGGTGGTTGGCCCCTGGAGTCCTCCTTCTCTGGCTACTTCCTCTTTTTCTCCAAGATTTCTCCTTCTATTTATTCTCTCTGCCTGCCAGCCCTGCCTGTCCTTTCTCCTGCCTTGCTATTGGCCATTCAGTTCTTTATTAGACCATCAGGTGTTTTAGACAGGAACAGTAACACAGCTTCACAAAGTTAAACAAATGCAACATAAACAAAAGTAACACACCTTAAAATAATATTCTACAGCAAGGTTAATCTCCTTGAGATTTGCCAGGTGCTCTGGGTCTATAGGAGTGCATAATGGATAGGCATCCAGGGGATGCTCCAGGAAAATTGAAGGTCATTATCTGGGCCCTGATTCACATCTGTTACCTTAGATAGGTTAGTGGGCTTTTGAGCTGCTTGCTTCATCCCATCTAGCAGAGCTTGGTGATCTACCTCTCTCTGTGTTGTAGATCCACTGGGGTCTCCTTCTTCCTGGCAGATCACAGTCAGTCGCCTCTGCCCTCTGGTCATCAGCTTTTGAAGCTATTCTGGGGAGCACTCCAGTTGCTTTTGTGAGAATCCAATTCCCTTTCTTCAGTAGTAAAGAGGGTACGGAGAATCTGCTAACAGTTGTCCCATATGGGGAGACGATTAAAAAAGATAGAACCAATCAGAAGAAATAAGGCATCAGGGCACAAAAAGGAAGGAAGAAAGGAAGGAAGCACCAATGTAAAAGCAGCCAAATGTTTTGAATAAATAGTTCTCCAAAGAAGATGCATAAACATAGAAAGATGATTAACATCATCAGTTAGCCACGTCAAATCAAATAGACTTTTATAAAAAAGATTTATTTATTTATTATGTATACAGTGTTCTGCCTGCGTGCCAGAAGAGGGCACCAGATTCCATTGTAGATGGTTGTGAGCCACCATGTGGTTGCTGGGAGTCAAACTCAGGAAAACTGGAAGAGCAACCAGTGCTCTTAACCTCTGAGCCATATCTTCCCCAAGATACCATTTCTTATTCCTTATGTTATATGCTGAATGCTTATGTTTCTATAATTAATATGCCAGAGCTCTGACTCCCATGTAACCATATTTGGAGACAAATTTTATGAAAGCAAGAAAATAAGTGATTTTATAAAAGTCTTGGGCTGATAAGGTGACTTAGAGAGGAAAGGCACATCTTACAAAAGCCTGGAGACCTAGATTTGATCTCCAGAATGCACATAAAGATGCAAAAAGAAATGGTTATTTTGTTGTCAGCACTCAGAAGGCAGAGGCAGAATTTCTGTGAGTTCAAGACCAGCCTGGTCTACAGAGTACGTTCCAGAACAGCCAAAAGCTACACAGAGAAATGCAAAAAAAAAAAAAAAAAAAAAAAAAAAAAGATTGTTTTATATGCATTGGTGTTTTGCCTGAATGTATGTCTATATGAGGGTATCAGATCCCCTGGAGTTACAGTCAGTTGTGAGCTGCCATGTGGGTGCTAAGAATCCAATGCAGGTCCTCTGAAAGAGTAGCCTGTGCTCTTAACCATTGAGACATTTCTCCAGCCTTAATAAGTGATCTTGAAAATACATTATAGACATATGTGAAACTGTCAAAGAATAAGAATATCTGTGGTAGCCGGCGGCGGTGGTGGCACACGCCTTTAATCCCGAGCACTCGGGAGGCAGAGGCAGGTGGATCTCTGTGATTTCGAGGCCAGCTTGGGCTACAGAGTGAGTTCCAGGAAAGGCGCAAAACTACACAGAGAAACTCTGTCTCGAAGAAAAAAAAAAAAAAGGATATCTGTGGCGAACTGCTTATGAGACCCATTCAATCATTTAGTGAATGCTGCCAAGAGACATTCAAGGATAGGACTCAAACGGCCCAATGATGATCCTTGGCATAAAAGAAAACAGTCAGTCACTAATTTTGTTTGTTTGTTTGTTTTTGTTTTTTTGAGACAGGGTTTCTCTGTGTAGCTTTGCGCCTGTCCTGGAACTCTCTTGGTAGCCCAGGCTGGCCTTGAACTCACAGACATCCGCCTGCCTCTGCCTCCCAAATGCTGGGATTAAAGGTGTGTGCCACCACCGCCCGGCATCAGTCACTAATGTTAACACTACTCCTATAATTTCCCTCAAAAATTGCAAGCTTCCAGTAAGTATAGTATGTGGTGATATATAGTGTATCCCAATAAAATTTGCCTAAAGATCAGAGAACAGAACAAGCCACTAGATTAAACATAGATATCAGGCAGTGGTTGGCACACACCTTTAATCCTAGCACTCAGGAGGCAGAGATTCATCTGAATCTCTGTGAATTCAAAGCCACTCTGGACTACAAGAGATTGATTCAATCTAGGAGAGAAACAGAGCCAGGTAGTGGTGGCACACACCTTTAATCCCAGTACTTGGGAGTCACACGCCTTTAGTCCCAGCACTAGGAAGGAAGTGACCAGCTGGGCAGAGAAAGGTGTATAAGGTGTGGGAGACAGGCTGACCTTCCAGAGCTGACCTAAGAGCCTTTTTGGATGGACCCCTTTCAGCTGAGGACTCAGAGGCTTTCAGTCTGAGGATTCATGGAGACAGGATTGGCTGAAGGGTTATCCAGGCTGTGGCTTGCTCCTTTGTCTCTCTGATCTTTCAGCGTTTACCCCAATATCTGGTTCTGGGTTTTTTGTTTTGTTTTGTTTTTAATTATAAGACAACTTAGGAATTCATGTTACAACGGTACTTTTTTTTTTCCAAGTGTTTCTTCATTTCCCCTACAGAATCTAGAGGCACTACTCCTAAAAATATTTCTAGTTTTTTGTTAACTATAAGTTATCAGTTCCATTCTCTCTAAGGATGTTTAGTCACAGAAAACTTCAAAGGATAAATGTGTGATCTTCATGCCTTTCGCCCACACCACTCTCACTGAATATCCTCCTTGTACCTCGAAAGCTTCACCCAGTGAGCTAGATCTGAATCATTCTTGGCTTTAGACAAAGCATTCCATTTTCTGCACATGGGAGTTACAAAGCCAGTGGTGTAGGCAAAGACAAAAAAAATCAGGGAAACATTTATAGTACTCTATCTCCATCCCCAGACCAAAATAAGAAGTCACTAGATGGTCTGGAGAGATGGCTCAGCAGTTAACAGCACTTATTTGCAGAGGACCTGAGTTTGGTTCCCAGCACACACCTGATAGCTCATAACTCCAGTTCCAGGGATCTGGGAGACTCTCCCCAATCCCTCGGGTACTGTTTGCACATTGAGCATATCACCTTGTGCAGGCACACACACATGCACATAAAAACAAAACAGACAAATCAGCTTAAAAAAAAAAAAAAAACCAATCTGCTAGAGCAGAAGAAGCAAAGGAAAGATCATACCAGATGTACTGAGGAAGAGCCTCAGCATTGAACAGGAACATGGAAGCCAGTGTGAGCTGTGACAACCAGAGGCCATCCAGTGTGCGAGTTGGTTTGTGGTCTACTGGGTTGCCCTGCTAACTGTCCTGGTCTGGTGATGGTCAGCCCTGCTCCTATCAGGTACCCAGAGTGGTCCACGTACGAGTCACCACTTATCTATGAGGAATACAAGCCCTTTTCTCAGCAAAGCCTTGTCTACCGCCACCAATCTCTACACAGGTACTCGGCTGGCCTTCCCCTGGGCTGGAGGCTCTCACCTGAGAAAGACTGGGCCAGACAGAAGTGAGCGTGGACCATCCCTGAGTGGAGCCGTAAGCAGAAATGCTGAACAGATGGCGGGGAACTGATTTTAACTCCTAGCTCACATTTCACACAACCCTGCTTTCTCTGCCAATTCTGCCAGCAGAAAGAAATTCCACTCAGGAGTGGGATTCCCCATAAGGAGAGGAAGGGCCAAGCCTAAATGAAGTCATGTCCATGTCCATGCTGAGCCATGTAGGGGGATTAATACCAGTGGGCTTTGGCTATTCAGTATTTGAAAACAAACAAACAAACAAAAACCAAATTCATTGCTTTACTTTTCGGGAGTGAACTATCAGCCCGCCTTGGTGGTGCACCCCTGTAACTCCCACAGGAAAAGTAAAATACTTCAAGGACTGAGACTGGCTGGCAGCAGTGCCCACACCCTGCTTCAGCAGTGTGTGCTGGCTCAGGTTATGGCAGCAGAAGTCCAGATGTGGCTTAAAATGCTATCGCTTACCCACCATGAAGTATGAAGTCATTTGTTTGGGGACTATTAAGTTAGCCACAGCTGAAGTTTTATGAAGCTTTTTAAATGACTCAAATATGATACTTTTTTTTTTCTTTTCTTTTCTTTTTTTTTTTTTCCAGAAATTTAGAGTGTTGGGCTGGTTCAATATAGGCTTGCTGGTTCAATCCCAGAACCAAGGGAAAAACAACAACAACAATAACAACAACAACAACAACAACAAACAAAAACCTCCCATGAACTTGGAATCTCACATCCCTAAGACTCTGACCGATTCCTTGCTCTGTGCCAAGTATCTAAGAACTGCATTTCTAAGCTCTACAAACTTGGCTGTGATACTTGCCTTGTGTAATGCCGACCTCAGAGGCTGTGAGCACACACCACTAAGTCGAGCCAAGACAGGAGAACAGCAGCCAGATGCTTTGAAAAGTCCTATGCTGTTTCCTAAAAGCCACTAAGTTTAATTCATTCTTTTCTTTCTCAAAGGCTAGAAAGTGAATTTCACACACACACACACACACACACACGCATACACCCACACACCACAGCCATGCTAACTAGCCTAGAACTCCTGATCCTTCTGTGCCCATCTCCCAAGTGGACCTAGGCTTTGTGGTGACAAATACAGTTATTTTAGGTACAATTCTTTAAAAAAAAAACAAAAAACGAGGCTTTAAAAAGCTTAACAAGGGGGCTGGAGAGATGGCTCAGAGATTAAGAGCACTGCTTGTTGTTCCAAAGGTCCTGAGTTCAATTCCCAGCAACCACATGGTGGCTCACAACCATCTGTAATGAAGTCTGGTGCCCTCTTCTGGCCTGCAGGGATATGTGCAGACAGGACACTGTATACATAATAAACAAACAAACAAACAAACAAATAAATAAATAAATAATTTTTTTTTTAAGCTTCACAAAATATTCTACAGGGCCTGGGGTATAACTCAGCAAAGGGTTCAATATGCTTAACCTGCATGAGGCCCTGGGTTCAACTCTCAGCGTGCTTTCATGAAACACTCTACTACTGTTTTATTTTTTTGTTTTTTTTTCTTTCCCCCAAGAATCTGCAGTATAAGTTTTTCAGAACTGGAATAGTAAAGATATTGTGATACTGAATGAAACCTTTTATGTGAAAATCCCAACATGCTCATAATCCTTCTCCTGCTCTTTTATTTAGACTGCAGTAGGTATTTGCTGAATCTGGCATCCTCACTGATGTTTAAAAGATACCCAGTCATGCCAGGGGAGTAGTGGTGATGCCTTTAATCCCAGCACTCAGGGGACAGAGCCAGGCGGATCTCTGAGTTCGAGGCCAGCCTGGTCTACAGAGTGAGTTTCAGAACACCCAGGGCTTCATAGTGAGACTCTATCTAGAAAAACCAGGAAAAAGAAAAAGGGAGAGGGAGAGAGAAAGAGAGAGAGAGAGAGAGAGAGAGAGAGAGAGAGAGAGAGAGAGAGAGAGAGAGACTCCTTATGAACAGCTACAACCCGTAACTGAAAGCTTGGGGTTGCCTGGAGTCTGGAAACCTGAATCAGCTGTTCCTAGGTTGCTGGACAGTGACCCCTGGGGACACTGGAGCTTCTCAAGCAGCCCAACAGTCGCCTGTAGAGAAGCAGAAGCGATACCTCACCCACAAATGACCCGGGCAAGGCAGTCAGCAGTTGCACCAGCCACACCCACTTTGAGGTTTCTCCCGTCCACACAAAAAGCCCTCCAGTACCACACTATGATCCTGGCTTGTATTAATAAAAGGCATAGGGACTGTTACTCTCTTCCCCCAGAAGCACAGCTGTCAATTCTTACAAGGAAAAACAGACCAATGTTGAGTGTTCCTGGAGAGAAAGCTGGAGACTTAGGACTACACACCCAGCAGGTTTGGCTTTGAAAACAAAAGGTCCCAAGTTGCCTGAGGGTGTTTTGTAGAAGATGGATTAAACTCCTACTACATTGCCTTAGACAAAAGGACAAATTTCAGCTTAATTTGTTTGTGTGTTTGTTTGTGTGTTTGAGATAGGGTCTCATTCTGGTAACCCAGGCTGAATTTGCTATGTGGTTCACACTGAACTTGAAGTAACAGTAATCTTTTGGTCTCAGCCTCTCTAGTGCCTGAGATTACAAGCATGGGCCACTGTGCCCAGCCTTTGGGTTCAATGTTCAAAATAACAAGTTCTTAATGTTTTCTGAATGTAAAGAAGATACAGAATTGCAGATCTGTATCTGCAGATCTGTATCCAGATCTGGTTCAAAAGTGTGGATGAACGAGATCTGAACATTGGGTGCGTGTTTGATGAGATGATTTATAGTTGCTCCCATGTCCAATGTGAGGATTCTGAAATTCCGCAGCAATTGTGCAGGAGCTAGAGGGATGACAGACAGCTCCGTGGTTGCTGCTCTTGCAAAGGACCTGAGTTTTGTTCCCAGAAACCACATCAAGAGGCTCATACAGCTTGTAACTTCAGTCCTCAGGGATCTGACATCCTCTTCTGACTCCCTTGTGTGCCCATAAGCATATCTGCATACACAAGTATATATACACATGATAAATAAATAAACTAAAATAATAGTTTAAATTATCTTCAAAGTGTAACAGTGCCGGGGTTGTAACTTGGTGATAGAGCCCTGGCCTCATATGCACAAGATTCAGGGTTGAATTCTCAGCTTTGAAACAAGCAAGCAAGCAAACAAAACAAGCCTGAGGTTTAAGCCAGGCATGGGGCTGTTATTGGAGCTACTTAGAAGCTGAGGTAGGACATTCATGAGAGTCTGCAAAGTGCAGAGCCACCTAGGTGTGGTAGTATTGTGTTCCCCGAAATATTGTGCCCAATAATAAACTTATCTGGGGTTCACAGAACAGCCACGATACTAAACATAGAGGATAGGCTGTGGTAGCACACGCCTTTAATCCTAGCATTCCAGAGGCAGAGATCTACCTGTTCAAGGATACAGCCAAGCATTGTGACTCACGCCTTTAATCCCAGGGAGAGATGGTAGAAGCAGAAAGGTATACAAGGCATGAAGACCAGAAACTAGAAGTTTTTAGCTGGTTAAACTTTCAGGCTTTCAAGAAGCAGTTCAGCTGAGATCCATTCGGATATGAGGACTCAGAGGCTTCCAGTCTGAGGAAACAGGATCAGCTGAGAAGTTGGTGAGGTGAGGTTAGCTGTGGCTTGTTCTGCTTCTCTGATCTTCCAGCATGAGGACTCAGAGGCTTCCAGTCTGAGGAAACAGGATCAGCTGAGAAGTTGGTGAGGTGAGGTTAGCTGTGGCTTGTTCTGCTTCTCTGATCTTCCAGCATTCACCCCAATACCTAACTCGGGTTTGTTTTTATTAATAAGTATCTTTAAGATTCCTGCTACACGTAGGCAGTGAGAACGTCTCAGAAAAACCTAACTAAGGCATTCCAAATTATAATTTTCGGGACAGAGCTGCCTCCCACTTGCATGTCCTCAGTCAGATTATCAGTATATTCAGGGTCTGTCCTCTGAGCCCTTCTCCCCTAATACATCACAAATCCCCCACCATCCTCACTTCAGTTCCTGGTCCCGCTTGCTAAGTCTTACCCCTGGTGTCAAATGCAGATGTCTGTCCCGTAGGCCGGGCACCCCCACCTTACAGACGTTGCCATCTGAAGACAGTTGTTTCAGCACAGAAGGTGCCACTGTGCCACTGTGCTGCAGATAAAGGAGGCTTGATGTCACAGCTGAGCTAAGGTCTGTAGTGAGTGCTTGCTCTTGCTTGTCATGTCCAAAGCAAAGTGGCTGCAACCTCATTTCTACTGCATAGAGGCCTTGACCTTGTCAATCACATACATGGACTTCCTTCAGATTTGTTAAAAGAAAAGCTGTAATAGATAGATAGATAGATAGATAGATAGATAGATAGATAGATAGATAGACAGATGATAGATAGATGACAGACAGATACTGTGTGTGTGTGTGTGTGTGTGTGTGTGTGTGTGTGTGCAGGTCACAGAACAACTTGCAGAAATTCTTCCACTGTTAACATAGAAAACAAACTCCTGGTCAAGGGAATGAAATCTCGGGTCTGGGTGGAGACTTACCATTCCAGTTGGTCTGGTTCAAAGGCTGCTAAGGACCACCCCTAGGAAGGTGAACTCAACTTAAGCCATGCTGAAGAGACAGGCAGAATAACTAGTTCTTTAAAGAGACAGTGTACATTTTCCTTCCCAGAATCCTGTCCTCTAGCGCAGAAGTGTACAGACCTTGTGTGTGTTTGAAGTTGGCCCACTTTTCGGAGTTGATGGAACATTTTCAGAATTGACCAAGAGCGTGAGGGCTGCCAGATGCCATGCTCCCGCCATGACACCTTTTCTTCTATAAGTTGGCTCAGTCATGGTGCTTCCTCATAGCCGTTGAAAAAGTAGCCATGACAGCAGCCATGACAGCAGCCAGTCTCTGCTTCCTGTTTCACAAAGATGCTGAGGTGAGAATCCCCAGCTGCATGTTCCCACTGTACGGAGCTGTCTGGTGCCACGCCTTCCCGGCCGTGATGGACTGTATCCCTGAAACCAAGCCAAAAGAAGTTCTTGCTTCCTTAAGTGACCTCTTGTTGGGTACTCTGTCACAGCAGTGAGAAAGGTACTAACAGGCCTCCTTCTTTGCTTTGACAAGTTTAGTCAGTTAGAACCCCTGGAGCCAAGTGAGTTCTCTTCTGCATCTCCCCAAGGCTGAGTCTCCACACTGCACTGAGCTGTCAGGAGAAAAACATTGCCAGAAATATGGAAAGACATGATGTGCCCCCTGAAGGCTGCCAGGAAAAAAAGAGAGGACGCTTGTGTCACATCACCAAGCCAAGTTGCACAGAAGGGAGCCGCTTCTTACCCAAATAAGTAGTTTTCAAATTTTGGTTTTGGTTTTGGGTATCACCTTCTTGTGGATTTTCTAGAAAGACAACTGGGAAATCATCACTTAGTGGTTAGCCAGTGACACCAAGAAAATCCATGATAATACATACCTGCGATCTGGAATACCAGAGCAGAAGGCCCTATGCTAAACCCGTTGGTAATTTAGGCATAGCCTTATACACTACCCAATTATCTCCCTTTCTTTATTGATTTTTATTTTGTTTTGTTTTGTTTTTCGAGACAGGGTTTCTCTGTGTAACAGCCCTGGCTGTCCTGGAACTCTGTAGACCATGCTGGCCTCGAACTCACAGAGATCCGGCTGCCTCTGCCTCCTGAGTGCTGGAATTAAAGGCGTGCGCCACCACTGCCCGGCTCCTTCCTTTTCTTTTCTTTCTTTCTTTCTTTTTTTTTTTTTTTTTGTTTTGTTTTTCAACACAGGGGTTCTCTGTAGCTTTGGAGCCTGTCCTGGACTAGCTCTGTAGTCCAGGCTGGCCTCAAACTCACAGAGATCCCCCTACCTCTGCCTCTGGAGTGCTGGGATTACAGGCGTGTGCCACCACTGCCTGGCCTTTCTTTATTAATATCTGCTAGATTGTATTTTTTCCATACTTACCTGTAGTATACATGTCCTCCAATATGACTGAACCTTAAAAAGGCTTGTGAAATCCTAGGGGAAAAAATAAAGTTAAGGCCATCTTCAAACAAAACTCTTTTTATTTAGATCCAGTGCTCACCCTGGCCACACCCTGTCCCAAAGAGCAAAGCCTGTGTCAAGCCTGCAGTCCAGCAACTCCTTGGAACGCTGGGATTCCCTGCCCATGTAGCCTGAAGAACTCATTTTCAGGACCCTCATGGGGTCCTGCCCTGGCCCATATTCCCAGATGTGCAGTATGCTGGATCTAGACCCAAGGGGGAGATAAGAACATGGATGGAGCATAGGAACACTGCATATGGAATGAGGCCTTCCCATGGCTATATGCAAAGTACTCACAGGGAGAGGATAAAGTGGACTGGCCACAGGGTCCCAGGGCTGGGCAAGGCTGGCTTTTTAGCTGGAGTTGACCTTGACCATGAGTTTGAGAATTCTAAATTGGCAGCTAAGTGAGATGGGGTGGTGCTAGCTTATAATCCTATCTGAGGCAAGGTGATCTCAAGTTTGAGGTTAGCCTGGACTATATAATGAGACTGTGTGTCAATACAACAATAGCAAACAAAACCACACAGGAAGCATGGAAAGAAGGGAGGAAGGAAGAAAAGGAGGAAGGAAAGAAGGAAGGAAGGAAGGGAGGAAGGAAAGGAAGGAAGGGAGGAAGGAAGGGAGGAAGGAAGGGAAGGAAGGAAAGGAGGAAGGGAGGGAGGGAGGAAGCAGATTAAATGGCTCAGCAGTGTCTTAGTTTGAATTTCTGTTGCTGTAATAAAACACCATGACCTAAAACAATGAGAGGAGGGAAGGGTTTAATTTCATTTTATAATTCTAAATAACCATCCAGCTCTGAGGAAGTCAGACAGGAACTCAAACAGGGCAGGAACCTGGAGGCAGGAGCTGATGCAGAGGCCATGGAAGGGTACTGCTTACTGGCTTGTTCCACATGACTTGTTGAACTTTCTCTCTCTCTCTCTCTCTCTCTCTCTCTCTCTCTCTCTCTCTCCCCCTCTCTCTTTGTTTTTTTGTTTGTTTGTTTTGTTTTTTGAGACAGGGTTTCTCTGTGTAGCCTTGGCCATGCTGGAACTCACTATGCAGACCAGGTTCATGCCTTGACTGCATAGAGCATCACTTGACTTGGCCTCCCAAGTACTAGAATTAAAGGTATGTGCCACCACTGCCCAGCCTGCTTAGCCTGCTTTCTTATAGAACCCAAGACCACCAGCCCAGGGATGGTACCACTCAAAGTGAGCTGGGCCCTCCCACAGGCTGGTCAGATGGTGGAATTTTCTCAGCTGAGGCTCCCTCTTCTCAAATGACTCTAGCTTATGTCAAGTTGACAAAATATAAAAAATAAAATAAAATAACCAGGACAGCAGATAAAGAGGTCTGTCACCAAAGCTGACAACCTGAATTCTAGTCCCCAGACCCTTATGGTGGAAGGAGAGGATCAGCTCCTTCCCACGTGTTAGCTTCTGACCTCCACACACATGCTGCGGCACGCTTGTGTCTACACACATGTGAGCAAACACAAAGTAAATAACTTTAATGTGATACTTTTTTAAAGGAAGGAAGGAGAGAGCCCTCAATGTCTGGAATTTTGGGCCTTTCTGAAGGCAGTATAGTCCCACTAAGCATCCAAACAGCTTTGCGTACGTATCAGAAGGCCCCCAGATCCCATTGCCTCCTTGGCTACTTTTATTCAGTGTTGTGAACAGTCAAAGCCCCAATCTGTCTGAGCAGTTGTGAGGACTGAACTCCTGCAAGGTGGTGGGATTCGGATTCTCCTTAGCCCCAGCTCCACCCTGCAGACAGGAGGTCACAAGTGCCACCATGTGTCCCCCTCAGCCCTTCCCTGCCACTCTCAGCAAACTAGAATTTAATCACTTGCAGAAAAAGAAATCACAGACATCGCTGGCCTTCCAGTTCACGAAGCCTTCTCCACCATAGGAAGCATGAGCTCTCAGCTCCTACCATGATACAGGACCCATGAGATGGGTCCATCTCCTCATCTTGAGACACACCTCCACCACTAACACACACACACACACACACACACACACACACACACACACACACACACATCCTGTACGTATTCTGTATTCTTTTTATCCTGAGTTCAAGGATCTCCGTTTGGGGCTTCGAAGCCATTGAAAACTCTGATTATTTAGAAGCACTCGCCTTACCTCCTCCCATTGTATCAGTTTAGCCCAGCCCCCAAATACTCTCTCTGTCTCTCTCATTTCTTTTACTGTCCATCTGTGTGTGCGTCCCTCTCTCCCTCTCTTCTTCCCTTGCTCTCTCAAAACAGGGTTCGTGTAGTACATGCTGGCCTGGAACCGTGTAGCCTAGGCTAGCCTCAAATTTATGACAGTCCTGTCTCAGCCTCCCAGGCGCTGGAATTACAGGCTTGAGCCACCCACCCAGCTCCTGTCTGTAAGAGGCAAAATAAGGAATGGTTAAAATTAAAGAGAAAAAGGTAAAAGGGAAGAGGAAGAAAATAAAAAGGGGATGGAAAAGGAAAAGAACGCACGCACATTCTTTTTTTAAAAGATGGGGGCCTGGGCTGATGAGTGAGCTCAGCTGGTCAAAGGTGATTGCCACTAAGTAGTCCAAAGAACAGAGTTCAATTCCTAGGACCCACATGGCAGAAGAGAATGGGCTCTGAAAGCTGTCCTCTAATATCCACATGTGTATAGTAACATGTATACACATAGATACACATACACACATATACATACATATTCACATATACATATATAGATACACAGTCACACACATACACATATACACACAGAAACATACATATGTATATGCAGACACACAGGGACACACAGACACACACACATGCACACACATAGACACACACTAAATAGACATATAATAAAAATACATTTTAAAGATAATTTAGGACAAAGAGAGAAGAGAACAGAGAGAAAGAAGAGAAAAGGCCATTTCTTCCTTCCTAACGAGGCTGCTTGTCATCGGTGGAGGCCAGGTGCAGTTTTCCTCTGCTGCTGCACAACACATCTTTGTTCTCAGGCTTGATTATTTTCTCAGGCTGGAATCCACTGAGAGAAGAGCAGGAACATCTGTTAAGCCTCTTCGGACACATCGTTAGGTTCTCTTTGGCTTGGTCTGTGGAAAACTCCCCCCTGACTTACAGGGGCATTTTATTCACCTTGCCCACACCGTGCTCACAAGATTTTGATGAATAAAAGTTGTCCCTTTCCACATTCTCCCTAAAAACCAAAATGACAACAAGATCCCCTGAGATGGCCATGGAACATCCATGTCTTTTGCCGGCATTAATGGAATTTTTTCTTGTTTTCTCCAGTTAATAAACTGTCCAGGGCTGGGGAGATGGCTCAGTGGGTGTCTGCATTTGCTGTGTGAGCATAAGGACCTGAGTTTTGAGCCTCAGTACTCAAAAAACAAAACAAAACCTCCAGGGGCGGTGGCGCACGCCTTTCATCCCAGCACTGCCGAGGCAGAGGCGGGCTGTTATCTGTGAGTTCAAAGCCAGCCTGGTCTATATAGTGAAAGCTAGTCATGACCACACATATCTATAAGCCCAGTGCTAAAGGTGGGCAGGGTGGAGGGCAGGCAGGGACAAGAGGAATCCTGGGGCTTGCTTGACCTTAGCTGACAAAGGAAAAACCTGTCTCAAGAGAGTAAGGGAAGAGAGATAGAGAAGACCTTTAGCCTCTTCCTGCCTCTCTACATTGACACATTCGCCACACATGCACACCATTGCACATGCGTGCACATACACATCCATAAGAAAGAAAAGAGAGAGAACTGGAGCTGAGCCTCTCACTGTGCTTCTTGACTGGGGTACACCTCACCATCTTGCTGCCAGGACTTACCTGCCATGATGACAAGTCTCTGAAACTGTTGGTCAAAATAAACCCTTCCTTCCTAATTGCTCGTTTTGTGCAGTATTATTTTAAGATGTGTTACATTTATTTATGCTGTGGAACATTTGTTTAATGATGCAAAGATGTATTGCAATCTTTTATGTTGCATTTGTTTAGCTGTGTGAAGCTGTGTTACTGTGCCTGCCTAAAACACCTGATGGTCTAATAAAGAGCTGAATGGCCAATAACAAGGCGGGAGAAAGGATAGGTGGAGCTTATAGGCAGAGAGAATAAATAGAAAAAGAAATCTGGGAGGAAAAGAAGAAAGAGCAAGAGAACAAGGAGAGGAGGACGCCAGGAGCCAGCTACCCAGCTACCCAGCTACCCAGCCACCCAGCCACCCAGCCACCCAGCCACCGACAGCCATGGAGTAAGAGTGAAAGTAGGAAATATATAGAAGAAAAATAAAAAGCCCAGAGGCAAAAGGCAGATGGGATAATTTAAAGTTAAGAAAAGCTGGCTAGAAACAAGCCAAGTAAAGTCCAGGCATTTATAATTAAGAATATGTCTCTGTGTGTAATTTATTTGGGAGCTGGGTGATGGGCTCCCAAAAGAGCAAAAGAAACCAACTATACTCTTGTCGGGTACCTCGTTACGGCAGAGTCGAAGGTAACCAACATAGTTGTGTAACTGTGTTTTAAGGCTCAGCTGGGTTCCATTTGCTAATGTTTAGGATTTTTCATGGCTAACTCATCCTCACTGGTGAGGTGCATAATCTTCAGAATCTAGCACATAATTTGACTCCATTATTAGCAATGGTGATGATTTTTTTCTTCTACCATTTCTGAAGCAGCTTCAATGCTTTCAAATATTAGCATGTTGCATACTGCGCACGGGCATTTTTCTAGATGTGTGTGTTATGCGTAACTCAATCTCTGCCATGAGCACTTGAAGCAAGCACAGCGGTTCCTATTTTACACAAGAAAGAACCTGTTCCAGTGGTTAGGAAACTTGTCCAAAAGGTCAAAGTTAATCAATGTGAGAGCTCCACATGTTCCCGAAAGATGTAAACATATTTGCCTGTAGATACCTGGGGTGCTACTCATTCGAAAAAGAGGTTCTGAAGCAGTAGTTCACCAAGACGCTGGGCCAGCAGCAGCGTCTGTGACCCCGAGTCAGAACTTTGGGCTGGATCCCAGCTGTTTCTGCTTTGATGGCAGACAGGATTCTGTTGTGTGTTAAAGCTGAAGATCCACGGAGGTAGAAGTGTAGCCATATCACTCAGTAATTCAGTGGCCCTGGCTAAAACAAACGGGAGGGACGGGTTTAAAATGTGGAATAGAAACTTCGAAGTATCTTTTGCTTTCCTTTGCCAATCTCTTCATTCTTCGGTCGTACGGTATTAGTGGGGCAAGAAAACAGGGATCCTGCTCACTAGTGGGCTCCCCATGTTTCATTTCTAACATCCTACCTGTTCCAGGCCAGGGTATGTAACCCCAAGCTGGACAGGTAGAGTCCCCGGGGAGAAATCGCTTTCCCTTTTGTACTTGGGGGGGTGTGGGGGAGCAGGCGTAACCTAGGGCACTGTGACTGATAACCCCCCATGGAAGCGCTACAGCTCTGAGGGGAACGTCTTCCCCAGTGGAAGTGTTGCAGCTCAGAAGGGAAGGTACCGTGACTGTCAGGAGCCAAGGAATACCACAAAGTCACACCGCACTACAAACCTCACTCGAGAGGTTTATTGGGAGAGACTCACGAGGGGGACTGCCTCTGCTCCAGCGAGAAGCAGCGGAGAACTGAGCAGAAGGGTCTCTTAGGGGTGGAGTTTTCCAGGGTGGGGATTGGTGGGATTTCAAGGCAAGCTAAGGGATTGGTGGGATTTCGAGCTCAGGTATAGGTGGGCTTGGGGGTTCAAGGACTGGTGAGTTTTGGTGAGTTTTCAAACCTAGAAGGGGGCTCCGACCTTTTACCCTACACCCCAACTCTGTGGGGGAAAGTCCACCCGTGAAGGAGAGACTAGCTGTAGAATAGTGGAGCCCAAGCAGCATCAACCACCACTTCAATTATCCGCTGTGTACTGCATGCTCGATATCCCAGCGAGGCTGAGGCAGTGGGATCATGGGGTTCGAAGCCAACTCCAGCTACATAGTGAAACCATATCTTAAAACTAACAAACAAGGGGCTGGAGAGATGGTTCAGTGGTTTAAGAGCACTGGCTGCTCTTCCAGAGGTCCCGAGTTCAATTCCCAGCACCCACATGGTGGCTCATAACCGCATGCAATGAGATCTGGTGCCCTCCTCTGGCCTGCAAGGACACATGCAGGCAGAACACTGTATACATAATAAATCTTAAAAATAAAATAAAGTAAAACAAGACTTCTGTGTGTACTTCTGTAGGAGGGGAAATTGGAGAGCTGAGACAAATTAAAAAAAACAAAACAACAACAACAACAACAAAAAAACTAACAAACAAGCCTAGCGCTTGGGAGGCAGAGCCAGGCAGATCTTTGTGAGTTCAAGGCCAGCCTGATCTACAGAGGGAGATTCAGGACAGGCACCAAAACTACACAGAGAAACCTTATCTCAAAAAAAGAGAAAAAACAAACAAACAAACAAGCAAAACAAAATAAAACAAAAACTAACAAACACAAGACTCTCAAGCAACCACTGCAAACCTAAACCGAGAGAAAAACCTTGCAAACACATCTGAGATGCTGACTCTCATCTTGAAACCGGCCCCACCTTGCACACGCCCATGCCACAAACCAATAAACTGCCCCACGCTCAGGCTGCTTTGAGCTGGGTCTCTGTCGCTTGCCAGACTAATGTGCCGGCTCCTGCAGCAGAAACCAGGAGCACACAGAGGGTGTTAATCTTCTTAGTAAGTACAGTATTTTAATTCTCAAATCTATTAGTGTCGTGACAACATGGAAACACTTCATCTCAATTAGATTTTTACAGCACTTTGGAGCTTAGATGTGTGTGGTTAAGGAAATCTGACTTTTCTATCTTGTTGGTCCAGACACTTGGCTTCCTTTTGTCTTCAGCCCAGGCTGTCCCTCCCATCTGTCATCGGGAAGCTCTGACACTTTTGCTCCCCAGCAGCTGGGAGCTGCCACAGAATACATACATCTCTAAATCATGACTCCTTGGGGAACTGGCGGACTTCGGGGAAACTGCACAAGGGCCGTGTGGGCATCTGTCTTCTGTTTGGCTCAACCACAGAGAAAATCCTGGCATAGGAGGCACTCTATAAATATGTATTGAGCAAGTGAAAGGAAAATCCAAGAGAGATGTGAAACTACAGTACTTAAAAAAAAAAAAATTAAAATATTGCATATTTTATTTCAGCACCCATGCATGAATTTAGGAAATGTAGTCCCTTTGGCAAGTGTTTAGTACCAGGAGAGCATGTAGCTACAGTCTCAGAGGCTGGATCGTGGTGTCCCTAAGGCTAGGGCAAGCACAGTGGGCACACCTGTGTCTCCCTCACAGCCCGTGCCTGGGCTTGTCAGGTGGTAGACGGCCTTGGACTGTTCACCCACTGCTTATCTCTGACCCAACTTTACCTTCTCAGCTGTCCGGGTGGATTACTGAATTATCTCGGCTCCCGGCCAAGGCTGGCTTAGGTGTGTGTTTCTGAAATGTTTGTGGCAGGAGAGAAGTCCTGCCTGCATGGGCTAAGCACATCAGTCTGTGTTATGGTTGCCTGTGAGATATAAATTCCAGCGTAAGGTAAGCTCCCAGGCCTCCTGCATCCGACTGGTGGAGGAACAGATTCCTCCAAACATTGTTGTGGTTTTCTGTGTTTCTAACATTTTTGAAGACTGGCTTTTCAGAAGAAGAAAACAAGCAGGTTTCCTGGGAGTCTTCACTTTGTCCCCCAAGGCAATTCATGTAACATGCAAACTTAAATGATTTTTGGCTCAGTCTAAGAAGTATGAACTTTAGCCGGGCACGATGGCACATACCTTTAATCCCAGCACTGACAGAGATAGGAAGATCTCTGTGAGTTGGAGGCCAGCCTGGTCTACAAAGTGAGTTCCAGGATAGCCAGGGATACATGGTGGGGCCGGGGTGGTGGAGGTGGGGGATGGTGGGGAGGAGAGGCTGGGATGGGATGGGATAAAGTTTAATACACAAGCTTGTTGTAGAACACATGAAACTGCCGTTTGCATGCCGTCCAGCTGCTGGCTCAGCCTTTCTGGACATTCCCGACATTCCTAGAATAGAAAAGGAGATTTCTTAAGTTTTTTCTTCTTTATGGTGATGGGGTTCAAAACCAGGGTCTTGGTTACGTTAACATTGCTGTGATAAACACCATTACCCAAAGCAACTTGGGGAGGTGAAGTGGAAAGAAGAAAGGAAAGGAAAGGAAAGATCATGACTGCTCCTAGGCCTGGTGGGGGAGAAGTTTATTGTAGCTAAAAGGGAGAGCATAGGTAGAGGCAGGGACATCTGGGAGAGTCCAGAGTGGACATGACCAGGCTGAGCTGGGCCATGTTGAGAGAGAGAGGGAGGGGAAGGGAGTGGGGAGAGAGGGGAACCAGGTGCAGCAGCTGGGAGGCCAAAGGTCCAAAAAGGAGCAGGTAACCCAAACATCTGGATTATATAGGGAAGAGCCTCTGGGGGAAGGGCAGCCCAGTCCCTGGGCTGGAGAGTTCAAGATAGAGGGTGGGGTATGCCTGTCATACCCTGTAAAAATGGTAAGGACTGAGGGATGCTGGGAGAACCTAGAAGTTGGGTCCAGCTTTGATATGTTCAATAGGCACCTTGGCCCTTTGTTCCGGGTTTGAAACTTAATAGGAGGAAAGGGTTTATTTTAGCTTACCATTATAAAGAAAAGTCGGAGCTGGACGGTGGTGGTACATGCCTGTAATCCCAGCACTCGGGAGGCAGAGGCAGGTGGATCTCTGTGAGTTCGAGGCCAGCCTGGTCTACAGAGCTAGTCCAGGACAGGCTCCAAAGCTACAGAGAAACCCTGTCTCGAAAAACCAAAAAGAAAAAGAAAAAGTCGGGGCAGGAAATCAAGGCAGGAACTAAAGCTGAGGCCACAGAAGAATGTTGTTCCTCAAGACTTGCTTAGTCTGCTTTCCTGGTTTCTTGTCACACCCTTGTACCTCACTGACCCAACCTACTCCTCATCCAAGACAGGGTTTCTCTGTGTAACATCCCTGGCTGTCTTGGAACTTGCTCTGTAGATTGGCCTTGAACTCAGAGATCAACCTGCCTCTGCCTCCCAAGTGCTGGGATTAAAGTCATACACCACCATAGCCTGGCCAGTCTGCTCTCTTATACAACCTAGGAACATCTGCCTAGGGGTAGCACTACCCACAGTAGACTGTGTCCTCCCACATCAATCATTAATCAAGAAAATGCCCTGCAGACTTCCCCACAAACCAATCTGTTGGAGGCATTTTCTCAATTGAGTTTTCCCCTTCTCAGATGGCTCCAGCATGTGTCAAATTAACAAAAAACAAAACAAAACCAGACAGACATACAAAAACAGAAACAGACAGTACAGTAGGCAAGATCCAGTTCTCAACTGTACCTCAGATCTTTATGTTTTTACCTGTTATCCATTTGTGAGGCGTTTTGATAAATGCTATTTCTACTAAATAGCTTGTTTTTATTTTTTTCTGTATCTTTTGTTTTAAAACCTTTGATTTAATTTATTGTTACTATTATGACTACTACTATTGTTATTATTGTTGTGTGTGCACATGTATGTTATCATGGCACTAATGTGGAGGTCAGAGAACAACTTTCAAGAGTCCATTCTTTCCTTTCATGGTGGGTTCCAGGGGTTGAACTCAGATCATCAGGTTTATGTGGCAAGTACTTTTACCTGGTGAGCCATTGTATTGGCTCCCAAAACTTTACATGTCACAAGGATATATTATTATGTGGATTTGATCAAATAACTAAAAGGAAAACTTAGATATGTGAAACCTATCCAGTACAAGTTGTTGTGATACTTTGTGCTCTCATAAATAAAGCTTACCTGGAGATCAGAGTAGGGGGCTAGCCACTAGAGGCCAGGCAGGGGTGGTACATGCCTTTAATCCCAGCACTTGGGAGGAAGAAACAGGAAGCGATGTGGCTGAGTGGACAGGGGAAGTGATAAGACAGTGTGGAGACAGGAGCTCTGCCCTTTCAGGCTGAGGATTTAGTAGAGGTACGAAGTCTCTCTATTGGCTGACTCCTTTACTGATCTTTCAGCATTGACCCTGCTATCTGGCTCCAGGTTTTTATTATTAAGACCAATTAGGATTTGTGATACAAGTGTTGCCCCAACTCGGGGCAACTCCATCTACATAAAACCTGAGAGAGCTTAAAAAAATTCTAAAATGGAGCCAAAAGCAGCTTTATAGTTCCTCTCATTGCTGACTGTGGTACAGAACTTCATCCCCTGGCCACAGCAGGCTTCAGCTGCAACATGGAGGACTCCCTCATTCTCTCATGGGCTGTGATACAAAGAGGCTTCTCCCATACATTGCCTACAGACTTGAGAGCACAGCTGTGGGCTTGAGAACATAGCTGCATACTACTTAATACTACTTCCCAGAGTTGGGGAGGTTAGTGTGACTCTCACTGGTACTTCTGCCATGTTGGAAAGCCAAGTGGGGCAGAGCCCAAGTTACTGATTTGGTTCTAGCCACACCCACTTAGCAGTTTAAAAACCCTCTTGGTCAGAAAAGGATTACAGCTACACCTCAAGGACAGATTCAGACAACAATAACAACAAACCCTCGAAACAGGTTATAGTGTGTTTAAAAATATATGTAGGATTGGGAGAGAAAAGAAAAGGGGTAAAAAACATCCTTAAAAAGAGAAATACCTGGTTGGGGATTTAGCTCAGTGGTAGAGCATTTGCCTAGCAAGCACAAGGCCCTGGGTTCGATCCTCAGCTAAAAAAAAAAGAAAAAAAAAAGAAGAAGAAAAAAAAAGAAAAAGAAATGCCTGGGCAGTGGTGGCGCACACCTTTTATCCCAACACTGGGAGGCAGAGCCAGGTAGATCTCTGGGTTCAAGGCCAGCCTGGTCTACAGAGTAAGTTCCAGGGCAGGCTCCAAAGATACACAGAGAAATCCTGTCTCAAAAAAACAAACAAACAAAAAAGAAATAAAGTAATATAAAAAAAAACATAAAGATGGGAAATGCACAGGGAGTCTGGATCCTGTATAGTATTGTGTTGGTTTTGAACTTTTTAAATGCTGACAAACAGACAACAGCTGCAGAGAGACATGGGGTTGAAAGAGGAACTGATGAAATACACCATCCTAGACATTTTAAGAATGCCTTAACTTTAAAACAGAAGTCAAAAAATATATACCTGTAAAATGGAACTTAAAAGATGTATTGCTCTGGAGAAGCGGTTTGGCTTTTGTTTCCACAGGAAACAAGAGTCTATGGATTTGTTCCAGGTTACTATGGGTCAGCTTTGATCAAGGGAGACCTGAACTTTGACAGATAATGGTGATTTCTATTAACAAAGATTATAGCTGGTTTTCTCAGGACTTAGTCATTATCTCAAAATTTTCCCAGGAACCCCTGGGGATGCTTCGCCCACAGACAGCAGGAAGCAGTATAGAGAAAACTATGCTCACATTCCAAAGATTGGGGGGTGTGGGTGGTCTTTGGTTATTTGATGGGTTATGGATATTTGTTATTATTATTTAGGTAAATATAAGAATATAGGATAAAAAGACAACTATTAATGCCAGATATTTTGCATTGGCATGTATTTTAGTATATTGATACAAATTTAAAGTTAATTTTGTTACATTGTATATATGTTTCTACTCTTTTTTGGGATGTTGTGATTATGCAGTTCATTTAGAAATGCAATGTATAAATAAGAAACATAGGTTAATAGTCATCTATAATAATCAAATTTGTAGCTATATTAGGTATGTTTTCAGGATCATATATAGATATATTTTAGATAGGTTATCTTCAAATACTTCAAAGACCTATAGAATATGGTATTTAAGATATTTTAATAACAGGTTCTTTTTTTTTTTTTTTTTTTTTTTTAAATTATGACAATGAGACATGTCTGCTCCTGGCAGCACCAATCTGCTTCAGAGAAGATGATGGGCACTGAAAAAACTCCATATAGAGTTTACTTTCTTTGTGGCAAAAGTTAGCCACTGGGCAAGAAAATGTCCTTGCCTCAATGGCTGACAATATACTGCCCAAATTGGACAAGCAGGACACAAAACAAAGTACTGCCAAATTTTGCCAAGACAAGGTAGGACAGCCCTTCAGAAAATCCTGCTTCACAGATAAGTCTGTCAGATATTCTAGGCCTGTAGGCAGAAGATGGATGCCCCAACATTAGAGAGAAACCTTGGGTGACTGTCCAGGCAGCCAGCTGTTTCTGTCATTTCTCACAAATTTTGGAAGTCAAGCTTGTACTTCCTGCTTACTCAGGTAATATTATTTCCTTCTTGGGTCTCTGATGGAGTTGAAGACTTCATAGTTATAGTTTTCCTTATTACCAGATTCAGAAAAGAAATTCACTAAAGAGGTGTAAAGTGTATAAGGTTGAGAGACATTAAAACATAGTTTTGGTAATACAAGTTATAGGATAGAAAGTGAATTAGGTACAACATTTTGGACTCACCAAGATAGGATAGATATGGAGTATTTTCTGTGAATTTGTTGTTTATGGAATAGACAGTGTTGATGTATTTATTATCTGTATATATATATATATTATATATGTGTGTGTGTGTGTGTGTGTGTGTATGTGTGTGTATTGTGTATATATATACATATTGTGTATGTATATTGTACTTCTTGTTTTTCTTATATAAGTTATAACCTTTTTTATTTTAGACAAAAAAGGGGAAATGTGGTGATATTTTTGTTTGTGCTCTCACAATTAAAGCTTACCTGGAGATCAGAGTACAAAGCTAGCCACTAGATGTCATGCAGTGGTGGCACATGCCTTTAATCCCAGCACTTGGGAGGAGGAAACAGAAAGCGAAATGGCTGGGCAGAGAGAGTAAGTAATAAGGCAGTGTGGAGACAGGAGCTCTGCCCTTTCAGGCTAAGGATTCAGTGGAGGTAAGAAGTCTCTCTAGTGGCTGACTCCTTTTCTGATCTTTCAGCATTGACCCCTTTATCTGGCTCCAGGTTTTTATTATTAAGACCAATTAGGATTCATGCTACAACAAGCATCAGAGTTTCATGGTCCAGATGACAGGTCCTTGATGTTTACAGAACTGGTCCTACCTCTTCACAAAAAGCTGGATGTAGGCAAGTTGGCCCAGGAGAATCTTTGAGCCTAGGAGTTCAGGGCTAGCCTGGGCAAGGATGACTATAAAAGAAGATAACACAAGTGGATATATTTGAGGGATTTTTCTGTGAATGCCATCCCAGCATAAGCACAGAGACAAAGTCCTATGATGATGATGATGATGATGATGATGATGATGATGATGATGTGTGCTTCTGAACAAAAGATAATCCTCTTAACAGATTGGGTTTTTGTTGCGTTTTGGAGATCATTTCAATTCCCTTTATGTGGTTGAGAAGTAATTAGTCATGCTATTTGTTATGGAAATGTTACAAGTTCCAATTTGCCAAGGTGAAGTGTCAAAGCAATCAGAAGTGAGACACACCTGGGAGGTGTTGGCAGACACGGAAGACGTGGTTCCTTTGTTCCCCTTCCTTCTCTCTACATCTGCCAAAGGAAGTTGAGTACCCTTTGAGTGGTGTAACAGGCACTCCCACCAGGGTGGAATGTAAACTAAGACAACAAAAAAACAATTTTCCCTACAGAGGATTTTTGCAGAGATATGTATGCCTTTATAAAAGGGGAATTTGCTCATTTTTAAGTATTCAAGAACATTTCATTATCAGCCAGGTGTGGTGGTGCACACCTTTAATCCCAGCACTCAGGAGACAGAGGAAGGCAGATCTCTGTGAGTTCCAGGACAGCCAGGGCTACATAGAGAAACCGTGTCTCTAAACCATACTCCCACACCAAAAAAAAAAAAAAAAAAAATCCAAAATATTACATTGTAAGATGATATCTTAGTTTGGGTTTCTATTGCTGTGAAGAGACCCCATGACCATAGCAACTCTTAGAAAGGAAAACATTTAATTGGTGCTGGGTTACAATTTCAGAGGCTTAATCTATTATCATCATGATGGGAAACATGGTAACATGTATGTAGGTAGGCATGATGCTGGAGACAGAGCCAAGAATTCTACATCCAGATCCTCATAGCCCAGGAAGACAGAGTGAGCCACTGGGCCTTGCTGTGGATATCGCTCTGTATAAATAAAATGCTGATTGGCCAGTAGCCAGGCAGGAAGTATAGGCAGGACAAGCAGAGAAGAGAATTCTGGGAACAGGAAGGCTGAGTCCGAAGATGCTGCGGTGGTGGCGCACACCTGTAATCCCAGCACTCGGGAGTCAGAGGCAGGTGGATCTCTGTGAGTTCGAGGCCAGCCTGGGCTACAGAGCTAGTCCAGGACAGGCTTCAAAGCTACAGAGAAACCCTATCTCGGGGGGGGGGGGGGGGGGGGGGGGACACGACACTGCCAGCCACCACCAAGAGTAGAAACATGTAAGATACCGGTAAGCCACAAGCCATGTGGCAAAGTATAGATTTATAGAAATGGGTTATTTTAAGATAGAAGAACTAGATAACAAGAAGCCTTCCATGGCCATACAGTTTGTAAGCAATATTAGTCTCTGTGTGTTTACTCGGTTGGGTCTGTGTGGCTGTGGGACTGGCGGGTGAGAGATTTGTCCTGATTGTGGGCCAGGCAGGACTGGAGAAAACTACAGCTACAGGGCCTGGCTTGAGCTTCTGAAACCTCGAAGTTTATCCCCAAGACACTTCCTCCAACCAGGCCACACCTCCTAATAGTGTCACTCCCTATGAGCTTATGAGGGACATTTTCATTCTAAACACCACAGATGGTAATTTTTTTTTAAGTTAAAATTATGAGATGGATCACTGGATAAAAGCATAAAAGTGTGTAAAGTCACTATGCAAGCCTGATGTCCTGAGTCTGATATCTGGATCCTACTGTAGAAGAAGAGAATTGATTCCAGAAAGCTGTTCCCTGACTCTCACATACCCCACTCCAGTGTCAAATAAAATAAAGCAAATTTCTTATACAGACAAAATTATTGGAGCATGAGAGAGGGGCCAGCACTTGCTGCTCTTCCAGAGAATCTGAGCTTCGTTCCCTGGACCTGTGTCCAAAAGCTCACAAATGCTTCTAATTCCTGTGACAGCCCCTTTTGGCTCCCACTAACACCAACACACACTTGTTATATACTCATTCAGATATATACACGTAAATAAAACATTAAAAAAAAATCTTTTTCAAAAAGAGGCAGCAGTGGTGGCACACACTTTAACCCCAGCATTCGGGAGTCAGAGGCAGGGGGGATCTTTGAGTTCAAGGCAAGCCTGGTCTACAGAGCGAGTTCCAGGACAGCCAGGGCTACACAGAGAAACCCTGTCTTGACAAAACAATAAACAAAAGAGGCTGTGTTGTGTCCCATGCCTTTAACCCTAGCACCTGGGAGGCAGAGCAGGCAGATCTCTGTGAGTTCCAGGAAAGCCCCAAAGTGGTCTATGTAGTGAATTCCAGTACTTCCAAGGCTACATAGAAAGACTCTTTCTTTTCTTTTCTTTTTTTAAAGATTATTTATTTATTATGTATACAGTATGTATGACTGCAGGCCAGAAGAGGGCACCAGATCTCATTACAGATGGTTGTGAGCCACCATGTGGTTGCTGGGAGTTGAACTCAGGACCTCTGGAAGAGTAGTCAGTGCTCTTAACCTCTGAGCCATCTCTCCAGCCCCCAAGACTCTAGTTTCAAATACCTATTATTATTATTATTATTATTATTATTATTATTATTATTATTATTATTGAGCTGAGGACCGAACCCAGGGCATTGCGTTTGCTAGGCAAGCACTTTACCACTGAGCTAAATCCCTAACCCCATAATGCCAATATTTTTAAAAGAACACAAATACTATATTATTTATCCTTATTTTAATTTCTCAAGATAAAGCCTCATGCATCCCGGCTTGGCCTTACATTAGCTGAGCCTGGCTTTGAACTCCTGATCCTCCTGCCTCCTGCCTGGACCTCCAGAGAGCTGGGATTACAGGCCACCACACCTGGCTTTTTGTTTTGCTGAGTCAGGGGCAGCCCAGGGTGTCCTCTCACCTATAATCTTCTTTCCTAAGCCTCCTAAGCACTGTGATTACAGGTGTGCGCCACAGAAGGAGGAGGATTTAGATTCCCTGATAAGCAGACTGACAGCAAGAGGAGCCATGGCTAGGTAATAATTGTCCAAGATGGCTGGCTTTTTCCTTCCCCCTCCTGACCAGAGACAAAAGGCAGACATCATAAAACAGGCCTGGGGGGGGGGGGCGTCTCCAACCAAGAAACCCTCTGCCGATGGACTGGCTCAGCAAGTTCCAGTTCTTCAGGACACGTTTAAGTAACAGTTGTCCGCCAAGCAACCAGCCTGCCTTTCTTCAGACTGACCAACCCTAAATTAGGGGAGGAAGACCCTTCAGCAGCTAAACAAACAAACAAACAAACAAAAAACCAAAAAGACAAACCAGCCTTTAGGAAGTAACTGGGTTCTGGCTTCCTCTGGATGTTCACAGTAAGAGTGTGTTTCCTCAACCCCGATAAATACCTGCTCATTCTGTCTGCTGTGTTCAAGATTTCTCTGCTGTGCTGTTGAGCCAGAGGCTTCTCTGCCTTTTAATTCTTCAACCAGTGAGATAACCAACCCAATGAAGGTCCCTAGGTGGTAACAACACCACGCTGCCAGCAAACAAGTGGAATCGAAGAGTTTTAAGTTGTATAAACACCGATTCCTGAAACTCACTGATTCGGTCAGCTCTCCCAGATACTGGAACTTAAGTTTATCTTGTTCCCAGCTGCACACTTTCTTATTCCCACCAGTGGACTCCACTGTGAAATATTCTGAAGTCAGTAGGCAATAAAGTTTAACGTTACGTGATAACTATGCCTCTGAAACTGACTCAGACATCCTTTCTCTCCCCAATAGGGGACGTTCTTCCCCTCCACCCAGGCCCTCTGGAACACTGAGCCTCTGAGCCCCAGGATCACATTCCTGACTCTTATCTCACCGGCAGCTGGATTCCCTTGGCTCCAGCACTATCTCCCAACATGGCCTGGGGCTACTTAACTGGTGGTTAGGAGCACACCTCTCTGGCTGCAGCACATGCATGCTTGTATCTACCTGCAGTTCGCCACTGGAAATCTCCAGTCCTCGATCTGACCCCCACCCCACCCCAGGGGTTATCCAGAGGCTCCAGTTCTCCATTTCTCAGATGGTCTGTGAAGGGCGGAGCCTTTTCTGCTTCAGCTGTTCTTAATTAGCCCCTTTGGGCTCTCAGGAGAAATGACTCAGATTTTACATGCCCTCACCCCCAGTTGTGTGTGTGTGTGTGTGTGTGTGTGTGTGTGTGTGTGTGTGTGTGTGTGTTTTGTTTTTCTTTTAAGGGAGAAAAACACGTCACAGGTGATAGCTAATCTCGGTTGTCCATTTGACTACATCTGGGCACTCCTGTGAAGCAGTTTCTTTTTAATTATATCATTTGAGTTTGGAAGACCCACCATAAATCTAGGTAACAATTTCTGGTGGCAACCCTTATAGAAGGACGTGGAAGAAGAAAGCTTTTGTTTCTTGCCTGCTGTTTTAGTTAGGGTTTTTATTGCTGTGAAGAGACACCATGACCACAGCAATATTTTTATATTTTTTTTTAGTATGTAAGAATAATGTTTATTACTAGCATGTGGGGTCAAACACCTGTACAAAATGGCAACAACCCTAAAAGGAACAAGCAGGCCCCTTTTAAGTACAGCTAGGGGAATTTCAGGAACAGTGAGGTCATCTCAAACATAATTGGTCAAGCAAGCAGCAGTTATACCAGTTACTAGTACTTTTAATTGGCTGAGGTTCAGTTTTACAGTTTTTCTTTTTTAACATAAAAACAGGTTATAATTCAAAAGTCCAGGGTTATTTAAAACTGGAAAATATTTTCTCTGTAAAAAATAGTAAATATAGCCAGGTGGTGGCGGTGCACACCTTTTATCCCAGCACTTGGGAGGCAGAGGCAGTGGATCTTTGTGAGTTTGAGTCCAGCCTGGTCTACAGAGCGAGATCCAGGAAAGGCGCAAAGCTACACAGAGAAACCCTGTCTCAAAAAAAACAAAAACAAAAAAATAATAATAATAAATAAATAAAAGTAAATATGATAACATTTCCCAACAAGCCCTTTTAAGCCAAATAATAGCTGACTTCTACATATAAATATTGATTGGATTCTGGGATACAGAAGAGACCTATCTTCATCTGTTCAGAGAGCTATGTTTTACTTAGGTTGTGTAAGTGAGATTCCTGTTCATCTTCCCCTTCACTGTTTGATTTACAGCAGACATTTTTCTATAGGCTAATCCATAATCTAAAAAGATTTTAGCCTCCCCTCCTGGAAGTACAGCCAGCATTTTCTTTCATTAGCTTGATACAGTACAAATTCTTATCCTAATAGTGAAATGTTTCACTAAAGCTTGCCCAGTGATTGGGTAAAACCAAAACTTATTATAAGCCACAGTCATCCTAGGGTCCCCCCTGCTAGGTAGCCTCCCTGGATCTGTGGGTTGCAGTCTGATTGTCCTTTGCTTTATATCTAGTATCCACTTATGAGTGAGTACATACCTTGTTTGTCCTTCTGATTCTAGGTTACCTCACTCAGGATAATTTTTTCTAGTTCCATCCATTTGCCTGCAAATCTCATGATGTCATTGTTTTTCTCTGCTGAGTAGTACTCCATTGTGTATATGTATACCACATTTTCTTAATCTATTCTTCAGTCGACAGGCATCTAGGTTGTTTCCAGGTTCTGGCTATTATGAATAGTGCTGCTATGAACATAGTTGAGCATGTCTCTTTGTGGTATGATTAAGTATTCCTTGGGTATATACCCAAGAGTGGCATGGCAACTCTTATAAAGGAAACCATTTAATTGGGATTGGCTTATAGTTTCAGAGGTTCAGTCCATTATCAGCATGGTGAGAAGCATGGCAGTGTGCAGGCAGACTATGTGCTGGAGAAGGAGCTGAGAGTTCTACATCTTGATCTGCAGGCAGCAAAAGGAGACTGTGTTACATTGGGCATAGCTTAAGCATATAACACCTAAAAGCCCTCCTACACAGTGACACACTTTCTCCAACAAGGCCACACCTCCTAATAGTACCACTTCCTATGGGCCAAGCATTCACACACATGAGTCTATGGGGGTTACACCTATTCACACCACCACACCTGCTTGCCCCGTTCTTGCCCACAAGTTCTATGCTGGAGCATTCCTTCTCTGGTATTAGAACCTACTTCTTCAGAATTTCAGTGTAGACTCTAGGAATCTAGAGTAGTTCTCTAGGAATCCTCGGGCACTCCAGCACCAGGTTGGGACTGATGAGACATGCAGTCTTTTGGACTGAACAACTACACAATTCCTGGCTCTCCTGTGAAGAGACAGCCATTGTTGAATTTCCCAGACAGCCTGTCAGCCACTGTAGTGAATCATTCACACACACACACACACACACACACACACACACACACATATATGTATATGTATATATATGAATATGGTATATTCATTCTAACCGTTCTACTATTCTGTTAAAAAACAAAACAAAACAAAACAACAACAACCCTAACTATACTACACTTACATGACAAGAAAGTCTTCTTTAAAATGACTTTTATTGCTGGGCGATGGTGGAGCACGCCTTTAATCCCAGCCCTTGGGAGGCAGAGGCAGGTGGATCTCTTCGAGTTCAAAGCCAGCCTGGTCTACAAAGCAAATCCCAGGATAGGCTCCAAAGCTACACAGAGAAACCTAGTCAAAAGCAAAAAAAAAAAAAAAAAAAAAGGGGGACTTTTATTTTGTGTAAAAAGAGATGTTACTCTAAAAAGTTTTAAGGTGCTAGCTGGACATGGAGACATACATCTGTAATGCCAGCAATTGGGAGAGGGAGACAGGAGGGTCAGGAGTTCAAGGCCAACCTTGGCTATGTAGGGAATTTAAGGTCTGCTTGGCCTACATGAGATCTTCTCTCTCTCTCTCTCTCTCTCTCTCTCTCTCTCTCTCTCTCTCTCTCTCTCTCTCTCTGTATATATATATATAAAACTTTTAATATACTTAGATGAAACTTTTAACTCTTTGTAAGTCTAGATTTTAAAGCATCAATGGCATAAGGGTTATGAAAAGAACTTTTCCAAGTGTCTGCAACCCCTGCCCCCCCCCCAATATAGGCTATTGATGTTGCCTTTCTTGTCTCCTATAGGTTGAAGGTAATACCCTCCTGCTGAAGACAACATGTACTTCGGACACAGGACTTGGAGAATCACAGCTGGATCTGACCTGAGAAGCCTCCTCCCTGAGGAATAGCTGTCTCAGCACTGAAAGACAGTATGCAAGCTGCCAAGGGAGGGACCCAGCCAACAGTCTACCCAGCTGAGACACCTGTGGTCCACAGTAATGATCTGCATGGTAAGATACTCCTAAAGGTGCAATTGTGGCATGCATACCTTGGTAGTAACCACCAGCCATCTAATTGGACTTGGGCCCTGCTGGGCAAGAAAGAAATGATACTTAGGGCTGGAATCCTAGCCAACTACTCTCGGCTGGTGGGGTCATGGATCTGAGAGGGGAACCCACTGCCCCTTTACTAAACAGTCTAATTCCCAACTGCACTCTAAATACTTATCCTTATACACATAGGTAAGTGTGGCTCTTGCTCTTCATCAAAGAAACTGAACATTACAACTGGTCCAAATGCAGACACAAAGTTCTCATGGGTTGCCCTGCCCAATGGATACGTCTACAACACAACTCCTGTACCTAAGGCTCAGAGGACATCGTGGAAGAGAGGAGCAGGAAAACTCCTGTGAGATTGTGCCTCCTAGAAACGACCACGATGACGGTTAAGCTTCACCAATGAGAACTCAACAATAGGGCTGCCTAAACAAGACCTGAAGAAGGACAACACCCACAGGCGCGCTCACACAGAAGGGGAAGATCTCATGGGACCTCACCCATGACAAAGAACTCTGCTCAGTTAAGGAAAGGAGAGAGCATGAGAACAAATCTTCCCAGAAACTGTCATGTTTAATGGCTGCGAGAACAGACCACTAAACAAACAAACAAACAAACAAACAAACAAACAAGTAAGTAAGTAAGTAAGTAATAAAATAAAAAGCCAGTCGTTGGTGGCACACGCCTTTAATCCCAGCACTCGGGAGGCAGAGGCAGGCGGATCTCTGTGAGTTCGAGGCCAGCCTGGTCTACAGAGCGAGATGCAGGACAGGCACCAAAACTACACAGAGAAACCCTGTCTCAAAAAAACCAAAAAAAAAAAAAAAAAAAGTTTATGATGTGTGTTTGTGTGTGTGTGTGTGTGTGTGTGTGTGTGTGTGTGTGTACTTGGAAGAGAAGTGAGGGGAGAGAGCGAGAAATGGGCGGAGCTTGCTTTTGAAGGGGGTCTTAGGGCATGTGTACAAAAGCTTGAGCACATGCGCATAGGTTACGTAGTGACCTTCAGACCCTGACTACATATGAGCAGCCTTAGGACCCTCGGTGCTAGCTAGACATTTGCCTGAAATGCTAACAGAAATCACATACGTAGAACTAACACTAAATGAACAGAACAAGTGATATTTATATATTCATGCGTATATATGTAACAGTAACAATTAAAGAAAAAGAGGCTATGAATTTGAGAGGTACCAAGTCGGGGAATGTGAAAAAGGGAGGAAAGGGGAGGGGGAAATGATGTAACTATATTTTAACTTCAAAAAATTGGAAGAAATACATAAGTAATCAATTAAAAGCTCTTAATACACATAGCTGAACATTTCAACTGCTCTTAGCTCCTACATTTTGATTTTTAAATTTATCACAATTTTATAAAGCATCAATGGCATAAAGACCATGAAAATAACTTTCCAAATTCTACTAACAAAATGTGAAAGAAAAGAATTTTCTGTCCTATGTGTCTCCCTCCCCCATCTTGTCTTTACCTCCCACTTCCAACTTGTTAGGATGTGGCCCTCGAAGCCTAGAAGGAACATTAGCAAAGTGAACAGGTTTCCCGGGAGAAGGGTTTGTTTCTACTATGCTGCTGCAGGTGGGTCTGAAGGCCAGGTTGCCTGAAGGACTTGTTGATCTTCTCCAGCCGGAAGCCTCACTGTGCTGGGCACCCACGGTTACTGTTTTGATGCCTGAGTTTGGGAGGGAGACCAAGAGGCAGACACTGGGAAAGGGAAAGACCCGGGAGAGCTTGTTCTCTTGGAGCGGTGGTCCTCAACCTTCCTAATGCTGCGACCCTTTAATACAGTTCCTCATGTGGTGGTGATCTCCCCTCCCAACCACATTATTTTCATTGCGCTTCATAACTGTAATTTTGCTACTGTTGTGAATCATCATGTAAATATTTGTAGAGATAGAGGTTTGCCAAAGGGGTCAAGACCCACAGGTTGAGAACCACTTGCGTGGAGGTTCACTTGAGGCAGTTGCTTGAGGAGAAAGAGAGGAAGTGGGGATAGGGATGTAGCTGAGCTGGTCAGGTGCTTTTCTAGTATACACAAAGCCCCGGGTTTGATCTCTAACACTAGAATAAAATTGGGCACGACCAGGGGGGGGGGGGGGGCATCGCTGTAACCCAGCATTCAAGGGGGGAAGCAGGAGGGTCAGAAGTTAAGGTCTCATCCTTCGCTACACAGCAAGTTGAAGACTACTCTGGAATACATGAGACCTTATTTAAAAACAAAACAAAACCAGCCAACCAAACTATCAACCAGAAAATGTCAGTCATCTAAACAGTGAAGTACCTCCCCAGGAACAGATAGACTCCAGTGTATGGATTATGGAGCGAGCAACAAGAGAGTTTGCAAACTTATGCTCAGGGTCTCAGTTTGTGGATGATACAATTATTAGTTATTCAGCAGGTCTTTAGTTTACAAAGAAAACTCCTTCCAGGCTCAGGGAGGCCATCCTGGACTGCAGACTGAGTTCCAGGCCCGAGCTGGAGCAGGAAGATCTGAAACAAGGAAGATACCAGGGAAGGCATGTACAGCATAAGGAATACACATGCTATAGGAGAGGGTCAGTAGAAGAGAACGGATAGGTAGTTATTATTTGGTTTAAAGGGATGGTTCCTGAATCAAGCCCCAGCCCCCACACCCAAAGCAGGTTATAAAAACCAGAAGTGATAGAAAACTCCAACCTTCCCTGCCTGTAAGAAAAACAAGCCAGGCAGTGGTGGCACACTCATTTATCCCAGCGCTCGGGAGGCAGAGGCAGGCCGATCTCTGTGAGTTCGAGGCTAGCCTGGTCTCCAAAGTGAGTTCCAGGAAAGGCGCAAAGCTACACAGAGAAACCCTGTCTCAAAAAACAAAAACAAAAACAAAAACAAAAAACAACCACAGAATCAGGTGTTAAACCTGCAAACAGTGAGGAGAAAGACCAAATCCATGATTGTCCAATTAAAATAAGCTTCATTAAATACTGGTCGGGATTATGGACACTGGCCTAGTCCATACCCAGGATTCCCAGAGAATGGAGCTGAATTATGTTAGTCAGGTGCTCATGAAGGCCAAACCCACAAGGCTATGTACTTCTCACCTTTGTCTAATCGGGGACAAATGTACCTCCTGATGGTCTTCCTGCCTACATTCTTCCTACCTACGTGTGATCAAGCACATCCTAGGCAGTTGGGACAAGCAATCTTGTTTACAGAAGTGAAAACACATGGCTTGTTGTCTTACAGCTCCCAGCAGTCTAGGAAGTTATCTGTCCTTAGGCAAGTGGGGGTTACAGCTTAACTTTAGCCTTCATGCAGGGCCATAAAAAATTCCTAAGCACAAATCAGGAAGTTACCCTTGTAGCTCAGGCTGGATTCAAACTCATTCTACAGGATACCCTTGAATTTCTGATCTTCCTATGGCTACCTCTTGAATGCTAGGATTACAGGTGTGCATTCCACACCAGGTTTATGTACTGCTAGAGAGCAATCCAAGAGCTTTGTGCGTGTTAAGCAAGCACTCTAGCAACTGAACTACATTTGGTTTTTAAAGTAGTGTTTTTACTCGGTAGCTCATGTGAGTAACCAGATGCTAACCAGCTAGCTCCCCCAGCCTGCCTTCAGTAACTCAGGACCAGCAGTTACATCATCACCAGCTGCCAAATGTGACACACAAAAGTTCCCCGCCATCACAGCCCACTCACTTGTTCTGTCTGTCTCTCTCACTGTCTCTGTCTCTCTTGTCCCTGCTCCAAGGTGGCCTTTCCATCCTAATCCCAACCCCACCCCAGTAGATCTCTTGCATGAGATCTGTTGTGTGGTGTGATCTCTGTGGCATTCCTTGGCCCCCGATCTGCCAAGGTACCCTTCCTCGGCTAAACCCTCATAGCTCAGGCAGCCTGGAACTAAGCCGCAACTTTCCTAATAATAGGATTACAGGCATAAAGCATTGTTTATGGCATATCTATAGATCTTATTCAGGTTTTTTTTTTTCCTAAATAATGTCCTTTACAGCAAAAGAAAAGCCTAGGTAATATATTATACAATGTATTCAGTATGGTACCTCTTTATCTGCCTTTAATTGGAGATAATTAAAAAAAAAATGGTTGGGATTTACCTCAGTGGTAGAGCACTTGCCTAGCAAGCACAAGGCCCTGGGTTCGGTCCTCAGCTCCGGCAAGAAAAAAAAAAAGGCTGGGTAGTGGTGGCGCACGACTGTAATCCCAGCACTCGGGAGGCAGAGGCAGGTAGATCTCTGTGAGTTCGAGGCCAGCCTGGTCTACAGAGCGAGATCCAGGACAGGCTCCAAAAAGCTACAGAGAAACCCTGTCTCGAAAAACAAAAACAAACAAACAAAAAAATCATTCATGATATTAAGATTTTTGAAGAGTCAATACATGTCATCTATTTTTTATAACTCCTCAGTTTAAATGGACCTGGTGTTTGCTTGCAATTAAAGGCAGAGGGCAGAGATTGTAAGAAGTCCCACATGTTTATCAGAAAGAATGGGATGTGATAGCAGCAGGTTGTCCTCTGAGTAGAATCTCTGATTCTAACTTTGATGCATCTTCCGTCAGACAAACTGTTTTTTCTTCATGTCGCCAGTGTCAAGCCCGAGTTCCTTGCTGGTTATCCACTTCCTAAAAAGGGTTTGTCTGGCTCTGGGTTCTCAGTTATGGTCTGTGGTGGTGAGGAACACTTGCCTCATGAGGCAACTCTTCAGGCTACAATGGCAAGAAAAGACTGTTAAGAAAAAACCTCCTCTTTGGTTAACGTTGTTGAAAAGCTTCCTTTACGGTAAGTTGTCCCTGCCTTCCAACGTGTGAGTACCTAGGTAATGGAAGAGGCGGCCAGCATCGTTCTGCACAGATGAGATGTGTGTAAGGCGTTTATATTCTCAGTAAGTTAGAATTTTTAATATGGCTTTTACTTCTGAGTCAAGCAGTTTACATTTGCAAAAGAACTTGGTGACCAGATTATTCCTCTCTCACTATTTTACAGAATAAGGGAGGAGGCTGGGGCACCCCAGAGGCTCAAAGTTATGACATGTTCCAGCTGCAAGAACTGGATGGATAGGAAGGCTAAAGGATCCCAAGGTGGGCCAGGGAGATGGCTCCGGGGGTGGGCGACTTGCAGCACCAAATCTGATGACTGAGTTCGACCCCCAGAACCCAAACGTTGGAAGAAAGGAGCAGCTTCTGAAAGTTGTCCCCTGACCTCCACACACGTGGCCATGGTGTGTATCGCTTCCTTTCCTCAAACAAGAGAGTGAATGAATACATAAAAACATGCAAAAAAAAAAAAAAGAATTAAAATTATAATAATCTCAAGATTTTGCAGAGTTGAGACCAAGCCCTAGACTCTGTGTTTAGTTTCTTGGCAGTACTGAGTCCTCTGGTCCATCTCCTCACAAACACAAGGCAATGTGGACACAGTGTATGACTTTGGTTTCCAGAGATAGCAACTTGCTTGTCCAGTTTTCTCCTATTGGTGTAAAATTATCTTACCATAAAATCAATTATTAGACATTTTACAATGTACATTTCAGCTGGTTGTGGTGGGGCACGCCTTTAATCCTAGCAGTCAGGAGGCAGAGGCTGGTGGATCTCTGTGAGTTCAAGGCTAGACTGGTCTTCATAGTGAATTATAGGTCACTTTGACCCACATAGTGAATCCTAGGCCAGATTGGGCTATCTAGTGAGTCCTAAGCCAGTCTGGTCTACTTAGTGAGATCCTGTCTCAAAAGCTAAAACCAAATTAAAAGGGTTTGGGGTATGTGTGTGGAGAAGTGTGTGAAGCTAGAGTTCCAGTTCCAGGGGATCTGACGTCCTCTTCCGTTCTCCTTGGGCATGTGCATACATGGGCATGCGTGCACATGTGCAAGGGCACGAAAACACACACACACACACACACACACACACACACACTACAAAGGAATCTTCAAAGACAAAACAAAAGGCATACATTTCAAGCCAGTGTAGTGGTCCAAGCTATCCCAGCCCTTGGGACATGGATGAGAAGTACCAGAAATTCGTTGCCATTCTTCTCCACATAAACTGCCTTAAAACACCAGTACATAAGTAAATAAAATAAAAGCATAATTATACATTTCAGTAACACTTGCCGTTCTAGCTGTTTCCATATTAAAACCATGGAACTCTTGCTTGCCTGTGAAATTCCATTGGCCCCTTTCCCATTTAAGCCCCAGATAAAGAGTTATTTTCAGAATATGATACAGACAGAGGAGCTTCTTTGAGGTAGGAATGTGTGCAGCTCTCTCGGTTTTCCTAGATAGTCCTGGGGGGCAAGAGGCACTGATTTAACCCCTTAGTGAACACTCCCGATGACATCCATCCAGTCAGTCTTCCAAGCACACTCTTTCACGACCGGATTTCTGTTGCTTTCTTTTTCCTGTCGACTGCCAGCCAGGTCTTCTGGGATCTATAGATTTATAGACCGGCAGTGCTGAGGACAGACTTCAGCTTTGCGGCAGCCCAAGGCTTACAAGCTTGATTCTCAGCACTGGGGCCAAAGGGAGGCAGGAGAGGAGGGAGAGAGGGAGGGAGTCGGGACAAAGGCCTGCTCTTTAATTGATGTTTGCTGTGGTTTAAGTGCTACACGCCCACCCCACCCCACCCTTCAACCCTGTCAGGTTCTTCTGGGACGTTAATTAGCAGGATACTCGTGTCATCTCAAGAAAGAAGTAGTCATTGGGATTGGTGGCCCAGGCCTTTAATCCCAGCACTCAGGACTGTTAGGTCCCAAAGAAACCTGGAACTAGTCTCATTGGGTACCTGTGGCTCCTCCCAACACTGCCCACCCCGCCCCCTACCCTAAACCTCATTAGCCCAGGGGCTGGGCTTCCCTGCCCGAGCTTCTGATCCCTGGATACCGCAGTGGTTTGGGCTATGTGCCGCCTTCTTGGCCCCCTCTCCTTTCTCTCTCCCCATTCTGTGCTGTGCCCTCACCCCGTCCTGTCCCATCCCCAGGCTCCTTCTTCCCGCCACCATCCCCACCCCCCATGGCCAGTTCAGACTGGACCCTTCCAGATGCCTCTGGCCGTTCTCTCCCTCATAACTACAATAAAAACCTGCTCAATCGTACCTAGGAGTGGTCACGACCTATTTTCATTCAACCTCACCCCAGTTTCCGTGTGGAATCTTAAATCCTTAGTGCCCTAGTACCGGGGGTCGGGGCGGGGGTGCTGCAGCGGGCAGTGTTTGCGTGGTGGCAGAAAACCCTTCAGAATGGATTCCATGCCCTTCCAGCAGGAATGGTGCACCGCTTCAGGAGTTCGTCCTCCTTGGCGGTCCCACTATCTGTCATGGGTTGGAGCGGCATAAAGCCCTCACCAGATGCTGCCGCCACACTCTTGGCCTTTCCAGACTCTCCACCCATGTGCCAAAATGAATGGTTTCCTTTATAAATACCATTCTCTGGTATTCTGTTGTATCAGTAGAAAATAGACTAGGGCAACATTAGTGTTTTATGTGCCTGTGGGCTTCAAGCAAGAGATCTAGAAATTCAGAGTTGAGTAGACCCAGGAGTTTATGTATGTATCATTTTACCGAAGAGAAAAGAGAGGATTTGGAGCTGGTTATTCATGGGGAGGTGACTAAAGAATGCATTGTAGCTCGGTGCTGATGGTGCACATCTTTTGTGTGTATGTGTGTGTGTGTGGTTTTTCGAGACAGGGTTTCACTGTATAGCTTTGCTCCAGAACTCGCTCTGTAGACCAGGCTGGCCTTGAACTCACAGAGATCCACCTGCCTCTGCCTCCCGAGTGCTGGGATTAAAGGTGTGTGCATCACCGCCCAGCAGCGGACCAGCAGCGGTGCACATCTTTAATCCCAGTGCTTGGGAGGCAGAGGCAGGCAGATCTCTGAGTTCAAGCCAGCCTGGTCTACAGAGTGAGTTACTGGACAGCCAGGGCTACTCAGAGAAACCCTGTCTCAAAAAACAAAAACAAGAAGAAATGCATAGGAGATACAAGGTGCTTAGTAAGTGTTATGCACATGAGAGTCGACCTTTTCTTCCTAGTAAAGGGGAGGGGAATGTGTTTACAAGGGGTTATTTGTGTCTTGCTTTTGGGCAGAAGGGACTTGGGTCAAGTTTCCTGTGCTGTTTCTTTATGGCCTTTAGTTCAACACATGCTTATGCTGAAGTGGCCCTGTTTATTGTGGTATATTATGACCTCCCTTTAGTAGACAGAGGATCTTGACTTAGAAGCAAAAAGAACGAGGGGAAACCCTGCTAGCCTACTTGCCAGTTCTGGTTTGACTCATCAGCCAACTGAAAAGAAAAAAGTGACTCTTTAAGAACCTTGTGGGCCACAGTCCTCAGGATCAGGGTGTCCCATCCTCAGGATCAGGGTGTCCCATCCTCACAGTCAGAGGGTCTCATCCTCACAGTCAGAGGGTCTCATCCTCACAGTCAGAGGGTCTCATCCTCACAGTCAGAGGGTCTCCTCCTCAGGTCAGAGGGTCTCATCCTCACAGTCAGAGGGGCCCATTCTCACTGGTCATTCCCTACAATGCAGCTTGCCAGTATTCACCTCTTCTTGGGCTCCATATCTGATTCCAAGCATAAGGCCCTGCTGGTTTTTGCTTGAATTTTGTTTCTCTTGTTCAGTTTTCACCATTTAACCAAAGGAGTTCTTTGTTTTGCTTTGTTTTCTTCCTTCCTTCCTTCCTTCCTTCCTTCCTTTCTTTTTTTTTTTTCTTTTTCTTTTTTTGGTTTTTCAAGACAAGGTTTCTCTGTAGCTTTGGAGCCTGTCCTGGACTGGCTCTGTAGACCAAGCTGGCCTCAAACTCACAGAGATCCACCTGCCTCTGCCTCCCGAGTGCTGGGATTACAGGCATGCGCCACCACCGCCCGGCATGTTTTGTTTTCTGAGACAGGGTTTTCCCTGTGTAGCCTTGGCTGCCCTGGAACTCACTCTGTAGCCCAGGCTGGTCTCAAACTCACAGAGCTCTGCCTTCCTCTGCTTCCCATGTGCTAGGATTAAAGGCCTGTGCCACCCCTGCCCAGCTTAACCAAAGGTTCTTCATATCTACATTTATTCAACATTTTAGTGTGTTTGCTGAACATATTATATTTTCTTGAATTTGATAAATGATAAATACAAGCCGGGCATTGGTGGTGCACGCCTTTAATCCTAGCACTCAGGAGGCAGAGCGAGGTGGATCTCTGTGAGTTCGAGGCCAGCCTGGTCTACAGAGCGAGATCCAGGAAAGGTGCAAAGCTACACAGAGAAACTGTCTCAAAAAAACAAAAATAAATAAATAAATTAATTAATTAATTAAGGTAGGTTTTTTGGGGGTAGTTTTTGTTTTTGTTTTTGTTTTTAAGACAGGAACTCACGTCTCATGTAGGGCAGGCTGATCAACTGATCTCATCTCCATCACCCATGTATGGGGATTACAAGTGTGTAGACTAAGATATATATATATATAGTGTGTGTGTGTGCGCGCGCTCGGGGTGCTTGCACTCATGTGTAAATGCACGGGCATTCGGGAGCTCACATGCACAAAGTGTATGTGTATTGTTTTATGGGGCCAGTGTTGGATGTCAGCTGACTACCTCAGTCGCTCTCCATTTTCTTTTGCTTTCTTTTTGAGGTGGGGTCTCTCACTCAACATGGAGCTCATTGATTAGGCTAGACTAGCTGGCCAGCAAGCTTCCTTCTCTTCTGCTAGGATCTGTCTCGTCTCTGCTCCCTCAGAGCTGGGGTTACAGATGCACACCACTACCTTCAACTTTTACATGGTTTCTAGGCATCCAAACTCCTATCCTCATGAGTGTGTGGCAAAGTGTTACACCAACTGAGCTGTCTTCCCAGCTTCTTGAGACAGATTTTAGGATCCTTTTTCTGTGCTGTAAGCCTGTATTTAAGACCTCCTCCCTCCTTCAATAAACAGCATTCGGCATTAAGAAGGAGAAGAAGAAGAGGAGGAAGAAGAAGAAGAAGAAGAAGAAGAAGAAGAAGAAGAAGAAGAAGAAGGGGTCAAGATCATGATGGGGAAACCTACAGAGATAGCTGACCGGTGCTAGTTGGAGCTCACTGACTCTGGACTGACAGCTCGGGAACCTGCATGGGACCGAACTAGGCCCGCTGAATGTGGGTGACAGTTGTGTGGCTTGATCTGTTTGTGGGGTCCCTGGCAGCAGGACCAGGACTTATCCCAGGTGCATGAACTGGCTTTTATTTATTTATTTATTTATTTATTTATTTATTTATTTATTTATTTATTTTTTTGTGGAGCTGAGGATCAAACCCAGGGCCTTGCGCTTGCTAGGCAAACATTCTACCACTGAGCTAAATCCCCAACTCCATGAACTGGCTTTTTGGAGCCCATTCCCTGTGGTGGGATACCTTGCTCAGCCTTGATACAATGGGGAGGGGCTAGGCTCTCCTTCAACTTGGTTTGCCAGACTTTGTTGACTACCATAGGAGGCCTTACCCACTCTGAGGAGTGGATAGGGGTAGAGTGGGAGGGAGGTGAGGAGGCGGGAGAAGGGGAGGTAGGGGGAACTGGAGTTGGTATGTAAAATGAAAAAAAAAAATTCAATAAATAAATATATTTTTAAGAAAAGATCCTTTTTCAGAGCATGAAGTTGGTCAGACCTGTGCCACATTTAAAAGTTAAGTCTACATGGCTTTTATTGTCTCTGAGAACAAAAGTCTTGTAGGAAAAATTGAGAAGGTATGTTGATTTGACAAATGTTTATTGACTATTTTGTTTTATTTTCTGAGACAGGGTTTCACTGTGTAGCCCTGGCTGACCTAGAACTCACTCTGTAGACCAGACTGGCCTCAGACTCAGAGGTCTGCCTGTCTTTGCCTTCCAAGTACTGATATTAAAGGCATGCACCACAACTGCCCGGCTTTTGACTCTCTTAATAGTAGACAGGATAGTGTTACATTAATCCTAATTGGTCTTAATAAAAATGCAGAGCCAGCTATCAGGGTGAAAGCTGAAAGATCAGAGAAGCAGAGCAAGCTACAGCCACCACCTCTTACCTCACCAACTCCTCAGCCTGAAAGAACATGGGTTCTTATCTCCTCCTGCCTTCTATTCCTTTCTCTGCCCGGCCATATCACTTCCTGTCTCAACCTTCCCAGTACTGGGATTAAAGGTGTGTGATCCAAAGTGCTGGAAATTAAAGGTGTGTGCTACCACTTCCTGGCTCTGTTTCTCTTTTAGAGTGGATTAATCTTGTGTAGCCCAGTGTAGCCTTGAACTCACAGAAAATCAGATGGATCTCTGCCTCTGCCTCTGAGTGCTAGGATTAAAGGTGTGCGCCACCACTGCCTAACCTCTGTGGCTAACTCTGTGGCTGGCTCTGTCCTCTGATCTTCAGGCAAGTTTTATTTCTTAGATTACAGACAATATATCACCACATGGTACTAGGTATGAGGGATGTAAAGATGAATTGTACAAAGTTCTGGTTCTCAAGAACTCAACCGATAGATGGTACAGTGGGGATTGTCCACTTCAGCTGACACTAAGACACACTCACTGAAATTAACTAAAAGACCTCTAAGTGATGTTTAAAACTGTCATTTAGAACAAGTAGTGTGTGGCCTTTGATCTTTTACAAGGTGCTGGGGAGGTGACTCAGTTGGCAGAGTGCTTGGTTGACATGCACAAAGCTCTGGGTTTGATCCTCAGCACCAAATAAACCAGAGAATTAAAATCTCAGTTCCTAGAGATGGTGGCCGGAGGACCAAAGGTTCAAAGTGAACTAGGCTGGTGGCACATGCCTTAAATCCTGACACTCGGGAGGCAGAGGCAGACGGATCTCTATGGGTTTGAGGCTAGCCTGGTCTACAGAGTAAGTTCCAGGATAGCCAGGACTACACAGAAAAATCCTTTCTCAAAAAACAAAACAAACAAACGAACAAAACAATTAATTCGTGGGAGGGTGGAATTCAATGACAGGATGTTGTAGTTAGCTGCAGACTGGAACTCTCATCCGAATCTCCACTTGTAATTATATCCAATGCGCCCTCAGTTTAAGGCCATTTCTTTGGGGACCAAGGAGATAACGTCCATGATGCTCAGCTGTGCCTTGAAGGGAGACTTTCAGGTGCCAAGAAGGAGCTTTGGTGGGCTGGAGGAGCGTGGAAATAGCCCCTTGGGTACTTAAATGATGCAGCTGGCTCCACGCTGGGCAGTAAGCATCTAGTGCCTCTTTCCAGAGCCTATGAGACAGTAACATAGACTGTGGCAAGACAGGACACAGCCTGGTTTTGCTCCATTTCCTCCTATTGAAGCTTTTCTTTTTCCTTTCAATTTTACTAGTGTATGGTGACTTAGGACTTACACTTCCTGAGTAGGTAGACAAGAACACTCATGTCTGATGACTAAACCCAGGAAGAGTCATTTGGCTGTGAGCAGTCGAACGATGGGGCTGGAGAATTGGCTCAGCGGTTAAGAGTGGAGGGCCCAGGTTTGAGTCCTGGAACCCACATGGTGGCTTACAACTCCAAAATGCAGGGGATCTGACCCCCTCTTCTGACCCCTGAGGGCGCCAGGCACACATATGGTACACGTACATCCATGTAGGGGTGGGAGGTCAGCTCCCACTTTTCCCCAGGGTACTCTTGAGGAGAGAGGGATACGAAATATTCAGATATAAAGAGAGGGTGAAGAAGACAGACAGAAACACAGGATAGCTTTGGGAGGACCTGGATCAATGTCCACCAGCCCCTTCCGTCTCTTCTAAAGGGCTTTTAATAAGATTGCCAAGGGGCGGAGCAAAAGACCTCCCCCTAGCACAGCCAAGTGCAGACCCTTCCAAACACCTGCTAACCACACACGTGGTCAATCCATCCCTTAACGCGGCCCTGCTGAGTAAAGCAAGCTCAGCTCTCACTAGGAAAACTTGGTGGGCCTCCACAATCAGGCAAACACTCATATATATAAAATATTAAAATGAACCTGAAAGAAAAAAGTTGAGTGGCCTCTGTGATAGTTCGCAGTCTCCCCGTGACACTGGGATTCTGAAAAAGTCTGCTTTTTCCTCAACCCTAACCCCAGACGGAACAAAACCTTTACATTAACAGGCCTAATGTTTCTCTGCAAATTCCTTAGCTTCCTTCCTTTTTCCCTTTATTTCTTGTTTGTTGGTTGGTTGGTTTTGAGACAGGGTCTAACTTTGCAGTCCAGGATGGTCTGGAACTTCCTGCATAGCCTAGGTTGGTCCTTTTTTCTTTTTTCTCTAAGTGTGTGTATGGAGGGAGGGAGGCACTTTCAGGAGGAACTTTCAGGAGTCACTGGACAAACTGGAAATGCTCTTCTGGGGATCCAGATGGGGTCAGCACACCTGCTGTGACACCAGTCTCCCCAGGCATTAGCAGGAAGATGGCTGCCCAGCCCAGCCCAACTGGCTTGGTTTCTAGAGTTCACTGAAGCTCTGATAGTCCAGGCCAGGAGGGTGGAGATGAACTTCTGCCTAGTTGATTAAGTTTCTTCATTCCTAGAGAACATAGAAAGCAGTTTCTCTGTTTGTGAGACTCCTCAAACTCTTTACTCTAGACTGAAAAAAAAAATATCATATATATTAATTGTACAAAACAATGGGTCTCTTTGTACATTATTTTAATGCACATTGTACATTAAAATTGTGCATGCATGCATAGGATATAGCTGGGTCCAATTCACCCTCTTAACTTTTCTCATTTTCTCTCCCCAGTTGCTTTCTTCTTTCTAAATAAACCTCTGTCTACCTATGTATCTATCTATTCATCTATCCATCTATTCTCTATGTCCCTCCCTCCCTCCCTGCCCCCTCTCTCCTTCCCTCTTCCCTCTCTCTATCTCTCTTCCGCCTGCCCTCTCTCTCTCTTGCTCAAGTTTTTCTGTGTGTTTGCTTGTTGGAGCATGTAACCCAGGTTGGCCTTGAACTTGCTACGTCGTAGTTAAGGCTTCTGCTTCTCTGGCCTCAGTCTCCCACCGACTGGGATCATAGGCACACGCCACCTCCTCTGCTTTCAAGTCTCTCCACCACTGCCTCTTAGGGTCGCGTATGAGGGAAGAGTCAGGACGCTGTGGTTCTGAGTCTGGCTTATTTCATTTAACGCACTCCATCTCCCCTTCCCGCCTTTGTCCGGCAAACAAAGTGATTGCACTTTACAGCTGAGTGATGCTTGGCTGTGTGTATTTTCTTTGTCCATTCATTAGTTGATGGGCACCAAGCTGATGCCTTTTGGCTATGGTGGACAGTACCGTGATAAATGAGGAGTGAAGTCTCACTGATGCATGCTGACTTCGATTCCTTCAGTGTGTCCACCCAGGAGTGGTAGAGCTGGGGCATACGATAGTTCTGTATGTAATTTGTTGAGGAACCACCACACTGGCCTCACAGTGGATGCACCAGTCAGTCTACATTCCTGCCAACCAAGTTAGATAGAGCTCTTCTCTCATTGCCTGCAGTGTTTGCTGTTTGCTTGGTGATAGCCATTCTGACCAGGGCGGGGTCTCCATGCAGTTTACTTTCCTCTGATGGCTAAAGAACATTTTTCCATGTTTTTTGTTGGTTTGTTTTCTTATTTCTTTCCAGTGTTTAATTTTTTTTTGAGTTGCTATGCATTCTGGATATTAATCTCCTGTCTGACGAATAGCTGAAAAGATTTTTCTCCCATCCCATAAGCTGTCTCTCCATTCTAACTCTTCCCCTTGCTGTGCAGTAGCCTTCTAATTCACCAATTTTATGTTTTGGCATTGTGAGACAGGGATCAGGTCTCATGATGTAGCCCAGGCTGACCTGGAACTTGCTTGATTACTCAGGCTGGCCTTCAACTCCTGGTGATCTTCCTGTCTCAGCCTCTCAGGTGCTATAATTACATACATATTAGCATGGCTAGCCCACTTTTCAATTTAAAAATTACGTTATGTACATGAGTGTTTTGCTTGCATGCATGCAAGTGCACAGCAGAGTACCTGGTGACAGAGGAGGATGTCAGATTCCCTGGACTCAACTCATGTCCTCTGGAAGAGCAGCCAGTGCTCTTCACACAAATCTTTCCAGTTCCCTCTTTGTTTTTCTTTTCTTCCTCTCTCTCTCTCTCTTTTACTAGTGTGTGTGTGTGTGTGTGTGTGTGTGTGTGTGTGTGTGTGTGTGTGTGAGTTTTGAGACAGGATTTCTTTGTGTAGTCCTGGCTGTCCTGGAATTCACTCTGTAGACCAGGCTGGCCTTGAACTCAGAGATCAGCTGGCCTCTACCTCCCTAGAGCTGGGACTAAAGGTGTGCACAAGCACAAGCACACCGGGTTTGTGTGGTGGTTTGAATGAAAACAGCACTCATAGGCCCACAGGGAGTGGCACTATTAGGAGGTGTGGCCTTGTTGGAGGAAGTGTGTCACTGGGGATGGGCTTTGAGGTTTTAGAAGTTCAAGCTAGGTCCTGTGTCCTCTCTTCCTCTTTCCTGCCAATCTAGATGTAGAACTCTCAGTCCCTGTCTAGCATTATGTCCTGCCGTGGTAAAGAACTAAACCCCTGAAAATGTTTTTTAACAGAATACTAGAGCGGTTAGAATGAATATATCATATTCATATATATACACGTGTTTGTGTGTGTGTGTGTGTGTGTGTGTGTGTGTGTGTGTGTGTGTGAATGATTCACTACAGTGGCTGACAGGCTGCCTGGGAAATTCAACAATGGCTGTCTCTTCACAGGAGAGCCAGGAATTGTGTAGTTGTTCAGTCCAAAAGACTGCATGTCTCATCAGTCCCAACCTGGTGCTGGAGTGCCCGAGGATTCCTAGAGAACTACTCTAGATTCCTAGAGTCTACACTGAAATTCTGAAGAAGTAGGTTCTAATACCAGAGAAGGAATGCTCCAGCATAGAACTTGTGGACAAGAACAGGGCAAGCAGGTGTGGTGGTGTGAATAGGTGTGACCCCCATAGACTCATGTGTATGAATGCTTGGCCCATAGGAAGTGGTACTATTAGGAGGTGTGGCCTTGTTGGAGAAAGTGTGTCACTGTGTAGGAGGGCTTTTAGGTGTTATATGCTTAAGCTATGCCCAATGTAACACAGTCTCCTTTTGCTGCCTGCAGATCAAGATGTAGAACTCTCAGCTCCTTCTCCAGCACATAGTCTGCCTGCATACTGCCATGCTTCTCACCATGCTGATAATGGACTGAACCTCTGAAACTGTAAGCCAATCCCAATGTAATGTTTTCCTTTATAAGAGTTGCCATGGTCATGGTGTCTCTGCACAGCAATAGAACACTGACCAAGACACCTTATTTTTATTTTTGAAACAGGGTCTTTCTACGTAGCCCCGGCTGTCCTGGAACTCACTGACCAGGTGACCTCTAACTCACAAAGATCCTCCAGTCTCAGCCTTCTAAGGGCTGTAATTACAGACATGAGGTCACCATGCCCAGGCTCCATTTATCAGTTCTTGCTATTATTTCCTAAGGCAGCAGAGTCCTAATTACATGGTGAGTACCAGTGCCTGTATCTTGAAGGGATTTTTTTTTTTAATGTTTTCCTTTTGTTACATTTATTGATTTGTGTATGCATTTAGGGGTATGTGTGTGTGTGTGTGTGTGTGCATGTGTCATGACATGTATGTATAGATCAGAGGACAATTCATGGTAGTCAGTTCTCTCTTTTTACTGCATGAGTGTTGGGAATCTAACTTAGGTGGCCAGGCTAGGCACAAGCCTTTATCTGATGAGACATCTCACTGGTCCCCCTCCAGCAGTTTTAAAGATTCAGGTGCTGTCTTCAGGTCTTTGATCCATCCTGAGATGACTTTTGCACAGGGATAGAGACAGGGATCAGGCTTCATTTTTCTACGTGAGGATATCTGGTTTTTCCAGTGCAAGATGTATTTAAGTTTTATATGAAAAAAAGAAGACATTATCTCATGAACTATTATCATTGGGTCAGTTGTGACTTTTAAAAGTAGCTTGAAAAATAAACTCTTTGCTGGATATAGTGGTACACACCTTTAATTCTAACACTCAAGAGGCAGAGGCAGGCAGATCTCTGTGAGATCGAGGCCAGCCTGGTCTATAAAGCGAGTTCCAGGACAGCTAGGACTACATACAGAAAAAGAAAGAAAGAAAGAAAGAAAGAAAGAAAGAAAGAAAGAAAGAAAGAAAGAAAGAAAGAGAACCCAATGAAACAAAACAAAAACCCTTGCACAGTTTTATTATTGAAAATTATACTTATTTTAGTCTCTGTCAGCTTCAGTCCAAAGACCATGACAGCACATCAGTCATTCAATAAACACCTCCAAGAGAAAACAAAATATAAAACAGAAAGAGAAATGAAAGAGAGAGGAAGGGAGTGAGGGAGGGAGGAAGAAAGGGAGGAAGGAAGGAAGGGAGGGAGGGAGGGAGGAAGGAAGGAAGGAAAAACCCTTCTTGGTCAGGCATAGTATACTGTGCCTCTAAGGCCAGGAGATAAAGGCAGGAGGATCAGAGTTCAAGGTCCATCCTTAGCTATATGCGAATTCAACTCAAGTTTTGGTGACATGAGACCTTGTGTTACAAAAGTAAAAAAAAATAACAAAACAAACTTGCTCACCAGATTTTTCCAAATAAAGCTCATGAGTTTTCATTTCCACTCTCAGAATGAAATCCCAGAAACCTGGGCCCAGTGCTCTCAGGAGATCTAGGCAAGGGGCTGTTCTGTCTGTACCACACTCCCAGGTTGCTCAAGGAAGCAAAGGTCATTTCTTCTGTGGGAGTTATTTTAGTGGGTTGTTCTGGCAAGGTCATCCAGAATGGCATACAGGCATGTACAGCTTGCTGTCAAGGAACATGGCGAGGCTGGCCCTACACCTGGCACAGGAATTGAGCAGTATCACTCTGCAATGGTAATGAGGACCTGGTGTTCTGTCTCTGAGGGACATCATCCCCTGTGGGATCCAAGGAATGGAATTTATGCAAAGTGCCATCCAAGACATTTAACTGCAGTTCTCCCTCATTTCACAGAACCCTTACATTTCTTTCTTTCTTTTTTTTATGATTACTACTTTTGAGCCAGGGTTTCCTTTTGTAGCCCAGGCTGGTCTTGATTTTAACACCAATCCTCATGCTTTACCCTTCTAAGTGCTAGGTTTACAGACATAAGCCACCACACCTGGCTTTTTTCTTTTCTTTTCTTTCTTTCTTTCTTTCTTTCTTTCTTTCTTTCTTTCTTTCCTTCCTTCTTTCTTTCTTTTTGGTTTTGGTTTTAGTTTTTTAAGACAGGGTTTCCCTGTGTAGTTTTGCGCCTTTCCTGGGTCTCGATCTGTAGACCAGGCTGGCCTCGAACTCAGAGAGATCCGCCTGGCCCTGCCTTTTGAGTGCTGGGATTAAAGGCATGCACCACCAACACCCGGCCACACCTGGCTTTTATTTTTTTTTAATTTTGCTGTTTTTTTTTTGTTTTTGTTTTTGTTTTTTTTGTGGTGCTGGGGATCATGCCTGGAGCTTTGAATTTGCCATTCGAGCACGTTATAACTGAGATACACTGTCAGCTTTAAAAAAAAAATCATTTGTTTATTATTTCTCTCTGTGTCTCTGTCTCTCATCTCTGTTGGTCTGTGTGTCTGTCACTCACTCCCCACTCCGAGAGAGAGAGAGAGAGAGAGAGAGAGAGAGAGAGAGAGAGAGAGAGAGAGAGAGTGTTAGTGTTATGGCATGTGTGTGGTGGTCAGAGGACAGCTTGCCATACTCAGTTTTCTCTTTCTACTATGTGTGTTCTGGTGATTAACCTCAGGTTCAGCTTGGTGACAAGCATCTTTAACCCTGAGACATCTCCCTGGTCTCCCAGAACTTGCTTTTAAAAAAGAGAGGAGAGCTGGTGGACAGGGCTTCTGATTCTGGCTCTTTTCCTATCTGCATTCTGAAACAGCGAGATACCTTGAGATGAAAACCTTATTCACGCCTTTGTATGCTGGTCTAGGTGTCCAGACTACAGGTAGGACTTGGGGTGTCTCTGTGCCTTCTGACAACGCTTCTCCCTGTTGTACAGGGGGAGGTGGTCAGGGGTTCACCATACTGGGGCATGTGGAATCCAAGGGTTGGTACAGTCCAGTGCTCATTACTTCGGATAGGTAAGCTAGACATGAGAGATATCCACCATGAAGTCCTATGCAACAGACTAGACATACACAGTGATGTAGTGGACCTCAAGGTCATGCTGAGGGAAAGCACGTGGCAAGAGACAGATTCAGATCTCTAGCCCAATATCTCTTTCATAAATGAAAAAGCATGAGCACAAAACAGCTACATTCATTTTGTAATAAATATAAGGATGTGTGTGTGTGTGTGTGTGTGTGTGTGTGTGTGTGTGTGTATTAAAAACATCAAAGTCGAGCCAGTTGTGGTGGCATAGGCCTGTACTTTTAGTACCTGGGATGTGGAGGCCAGAGAACAAGCAGGAATTTGAGACCAGGGGCTAGAGATAAGGCTCAGCAGTGAAGAGTACTGTCTGCCCTTCCAGAAAGTCCAGGTCCCATTCCCAGCACTCACACGGCACTCACAACCTTCTGTAACTCCAGGCCCAGGGGATCTGATACCTTTCTCTGGCCTCTGAGGACACCAGGCACACATATGGTGCAGACATGTGTGCAGGCAAACAGCCATGCCCAAAAATAAAATGTAAAAAAAGGAAAAGGCATTTGAGGCTAATCTGGGCTGTTTATTGGGAAGTCCCCTCAAAACAAAACAACTAGCAATAACGAAGCATCAAATGATGGCTCAGTGAACTGAGGCTTGAGGACTCGAGTTCAGATACCCAGAATCCACATCGAAGGCCAGCCTGGCAGTGTATGCCAGTAATGCCAGCATTAGGCGAAGATAGAAAGATCCCAGGGCTAACTGACCAGCCGATCTGGTCAATCATTTCACTCTAGGCTCTGTGAGACTCTGTCTCAGCGAGGGAGGTGGGGCTGGCAAGATGGCTCAGTGGGAAGATACTTGCTTCTGAGCCTGATGACCGGGGCTCTGGCCCTGGACCCACATGGTAGAGGAGAGAACTGATTCCTGAAAGTTGTCCTCTGACCTCCAAACACTTGCAGTGGCATACATGCTCCTCATCAATAACTAAGTAACTACATAAGTAAGTAATTTATTATTATTATTATTGTTATTATTATTATTATTATTTTGGTTTTTCAAGATAATGTTTCTCTGTCTAACAGCCTTGGCTGTTCTGGAACTCACTCTGTAGACCAGGCTGGCCTCGAGTAAGTAAACATTTTAAAAGTAAAATAAAGAAATAAGGGGGAGTGCAACATTAAGGAGGGCATGAGATTCGCCCTCTGGCCTTCAAGCCAATGCACGAGCACAGACTACTAACTCATACACCACTTCCTGCACACACAGTAGCTGCTGGGGGGTCTGGCAATGAGAGTGGAGGTGGAAATGAAGGGGGGAACTCAGGAGCATGGAGCTGGGGCACTGTGTGCAGGAACTGGTGGCCACTGACTTAATGCTTTGCTCCTGCAATTGAAAATAACTCACTACCCACACATGTGACTTGTGGAAAATTAGGATACATAGTTCTAAGCAAAGCAAACAGATCCTTGGACGTCACCAGAAATATCATTCAATAGCAATTCAGGCAAAGATAAATGCCAGGCTGGGAGAGAGGAAAAATATATGTGTGCAAGATATTATTCCCATAATAATTATAGAAGAACAATTTGTACAGAGGCCACTGCTTTGTATTGGGTTGTTAAGGAGAACAGGATGCTTCTACTCATAACACTTGTGATTCTGACTGTGTGGGCTTTCCCCATCACTGGCCACCCTCTCACCAACCCTTCAGTGAGTACCAGGGTGTCCATTCTTCAATGCAAGTTTGTTCCTCACCACTGTAGTTAGCACAAAGCCCGTGGGTGAGAGGCACAGTCTCCTTCAGATGCCAATTGCAGGCCATAGCCTTCCATATATGGGTATATGGGTGAACTCAAGGCTAGTCCCAGGCACAGGAGCATGCCCTGTGCTATCTTTTAGCACATAGATGCTTCTAGCAAACTGAAAGTTCTCTGAGCCCCATTATTTTACCCTTATGAAGACTTGACTTCATTTCATAGGTATGAATGAGCAGCACATTGACCATTGGTGATTAATGCCACCCCCAGCCCCTCTGCCCTCCCAGAGGTCGGGGGATGGAACTCCAGGCAGGTCACTTCATTAGCATAAGCCCAGATCTGGTTGAAAGAGGTTTCTTGTGAATAACAGAATGACTTGGATAAGCTCTGTTCCAGGGGCTAGATTTGAGTAAATACAGTTGGCTCTGTATACCCATGGGTTCTACATCCACAGATTCAATTATCCACTGACTGGAAAAACTAAAAAAATTCTGTGCTGAAAATATATAAATTGTCTTCTCATTTTTTTGGTAGATGATATAGCATTACAATATTTTCATGGTGTTTGTATTATATTTGGCATTAGAAGTAATTTAGAAGATACACACGGGGTATAAGCAATATTATATTTATAAAAGTCTTGAGATATGAGTAACAGGTTCTTTCTATTAGTGTTGCACCACCACACAGCTTACATTTCTTTCTTTTTTCTTTCTCTCTCTATTCCTTCCTTCCTCCCTCCCTCCCTCCCTCCCTCCCTCCCTCCTTTCTCCTCCTCCCTTCTTTCTTTCTTTCTTTCTTTCTTTCTTTCTTTCTTTCTTTCTTTCTTTCTTTCTGTGTGTCTGCACATTTGTGGAAGTCAGAAGACAATTTGTGAGCATTGGTTCTCTCTTTCCACCGTGTAGATCCTGGGGACTGAACTCAGGTCACTAGGCTTGGCAGCAAGCACCTTCACCTCCTGAGCCACCGTACGAGTCTACAAGTCCTTTTTCGTGTAGGACCAGAGGAAGCAGGTGGAGGGGCTATTAGACCATAGTTGCAATGACTGTATCCTGCACAGAGGTGACTTTTCACGTATCTTCTCCCTGTCTTCTAGCTCTTACATTCTTTCCACCCCCTCTTCCATGATGTTTTCTGAGCCTTACCAGGAATTCTGTTTAGGCAAGAGCATTCAGTGGTCGCTTATTCTCAGCATGTTAGCAGCCATGAGTCTGCGTTCACCACCATTCACTGCATTGCAAAGAGAAGCGTTTTTAATCATGGCTGAGAGTAGCATTTGTGTGTGGGTATTGTGAGGGATAAGGTTGTGTTTTAAGCTCAAATCACTGTGCTTAAGAGATCGATAAAAATTGGAAGGAGAGCAGGAGGGGAAACTGTGGTTGAGATGTAAAAAATAATAATTTTTTTTTTTTGAGCTGAGGATCCAACCCAGGGCCTTGCACTTGCTAGGCAAGCACTCTACCACTGAGCTAAATCCCCAACCCCCCAAAAATAATAATTTTAAAAAATCATTAAAATAAAAGAGATCTATAAAACAAAAATGTCTCTAACCTGTAAGCCTCACTTGCCCCAGGACAGATAACTTCCTAGACTGCTGGGGGCTGTAATATAACAAGCCCTGTGTTTTCGCTTCTTTTCTTTTCTTTCTTTCTTTTTTTTTTTTTTTTTTTTTTGGTTTTTTGAGACAGGGTTTCTCTGTGCAGCTTTGCGCCTTTCCTGGAACTCACTTGGTAGCCCAGACTGGCCTCGAACTCACAGAGATCCGCCTGCCTCTGCCTCCCGAGTGCTGGGATTAAAGGCGTGTGCCACCACCGCCTGGCTGTGTTTTCACTTCTATAAACAAGGTTGATTGCCCCAACTGCATAGGATGAGTTTGATCACACATAGGTGGTAGGTATGTAGGCAGGAAGTATGCAAGATGTATGCTTGCCTCTGATTGGATGAAGGCAGGAAGTATTCTTTATAAGTACCAGACTAACGTAATTCATGGCCATTTTCTGGGAATCCCAGGTATGGACCTGGCTGGTGTCCATTGTCCTGATCAGTATTTAATAACGCTTGCTTCAAATTTGGATTAAAAGAATTGTGGTAGTGGTCTTATTTTCACCCGATTGGATTAACAGTATAAATATAAATATTTAGATAGCACTTTGGGTTCATGCTAATTTAGCTATACTACAGTAGTAAAGTCACCCTTCCCCCCACCCCAGGGCCTAAGAACTTCTCAACCATGAGTTTTGGGCTGGGTTTAAAGTAATACACATAGGTTCCCTCCTACAGGGCAGGCCTCAAATCCAATCAGAACACAGTTGGTTGCCTCCATAGCAGCTGTACCACTATTCCTCCGGGTCACATCTTGTCTGGCAGGCTGGTATTGCAGTTCATAGGAGTCCCAGCTGGTTAAGATGGTTGATGCTTTTTCTCTCCCGGTGGCCTGTACAACATCTTCTGGGACCGTGAAAACTAGCTGGCCGGAAGGATGTTTCAGTTCTTATTCTAGCCAGATTAACGATTACAGGTCTGTGCTACTGTGCCTGGTTTATTTGGTGCTGAGGATCAAACCCAGGGTTTATTGCATGTTAGACAAGAACTCCACCAACTGAACTACATCCCCAGCTATCACACGAGCACTTCTGATCTCCTTCATCGCTACCCCTCTGGTCAGAAACATCTAGGTACAGTGTCTACAATCATCATTTTGAAAACAATTGACTTATATTGAGGGAGGCACCCCAGTGAGGGCATAAGAAAGGGGAAGGAAGCATTTTGGCTGAACCCTGAGAAACTTGCAGGGTCCGGATGTATGTTGATAAGTAGAAAGGACGTTCCTGGAATAGAGAACAACTAGGTTGATTACATGGAAATAGGCGTGTCCTGGGGCAAATCCAGGTGCTGGTCTAGAAGTGAGGAATCAGTGCAGGGTATATCTGTAGAATTTGGTAGATGTGGTCTGTGAGGCAGCTCAGACCTTCAGTCAAAACTGCATCTGAGCCGGGCGGTGATGGCGCATGCCTTTAATCCCAACACTCGGGGAGGTAGAGCCAGGTGGATGGATCTCTGTGAGTTCGAGGCCAGCCTGGGCTACAGAGTGAGTTCCAGGACAGGCACCAAAATTACACAGAGAAGCCCTGTCTCGAAAAACAAAAACAAACAAACAAACAAACAAACAAACAAACAAATCAGAGTCTGCTGAGAGCTTCCAAGCATGTTATCTTATGAGTGGGTCTACAGCCATCAGCTTCTCATGTGAACCTCATAGATTTTCCTTAAGTCGACTGTTGCCACGTGCAGGTTTCATTTTCACTAGATAATTCTTATCTCCTCTCTGACCAGGCTGCCACAGCAGATAAGGATTTTGTGTCACATAGCATTTTGTCTGAGGCAAACTATTTAGGGGAGGGCCGGTTTGATTTGGCTCACGGCTTTAGAGGTTTCAGTCCTTGGGCACTTGGCTCTGTTGTTTCTCGGCTGGTGTATCATGAGACAGAAGGCTAATGTAACAGAGAGCACCGTGTGGCTCACCTCATGGCAGGCAGGAGGAGGAAGGGGGAGAGGAGAGGATAAAGGAACTAGAGACCTGCTCTTGAAAGGGCATATCCTAGTGACCCACTTCCTCTAAACTAGGGCCCACTTCCCAGTATTCCACTTAGCTATTGTCTTAGTCGAGTTCTACTGCTATGAAGAGACACCATGATCATGGCAACTCTTATAAAACTCCTTTAGAAAAGAAAGCATTTAACTGGGGCTTGCTTACAGTTTCAGAGGTTTGGTCCATTATCATCATGGTGGGTAGGTAGTATGGCAGCGCACAGGCAGACATGGTGCTGGAGAAATAGCTGAGGGTTTTACATGCAGATCCACAGGCAGCAGGAAGAGAGCAGACTCTGGGCTTGGATGGGTTTTTTGAAACCACAAATCCCACTTCCTCCAACAAGACCATCCCTCCTAATCCTTTCAAATAGGCCACTCCCTGGTGACCAATCATTTAATTATGAGGCTTTGAGTCTATTTCATTCAAACCACCACAGCTACAAACTCCTCAATGAAATACATGCTCTCAGAAGTCAATTACCTCTAGATAATGCTACCAGGTAGATACCAAATATTAAACACCTGGGTACCTTATGTCCAAATCATAACAGACGTTTGTCTCCTCGGCTTGCTTTTGGCTTTGTTTCATTTTGTTTAGACAAGGTCTCATACATCTGTGGCTGTCCCTGAACTTGCTTTCAACTTCTGCTTCCATTTTTCTGAGGCATGTACCATTACGCCATGCTTGGTTTTATGGAGTTTGGGATATTGACCCCAGGGCTTCGGGCATGTTCAGAAAGCTCTCCATCAACTGCACTACATCCTTGGGCCCACTTTTCCTTTCCACCGAGTCTCTGTTGTGGTATTACAGACCCTGAGGCATTGGGGATTCTGGTGTCCCTGATGGGCCACAGCTAGTGTTTGGAAAGGAGAGCGACTAATTGTCTACAGACAACAGGCACAGTTTCTCAGCTCCTCCAAAAAGGAACTGCTTAGCACCAAATACCAAATGTTTAGAAGAGAATTTGGGGGTGGGGGGCGGGGAGACAGAGGCAGGGGGGGTCTCTGTGAGTTCAAAGCCAGCCTGCTCTACACAGAAAGTTCCAGGACAGTCAGGACTACTCTGTCTCAGAACAACCAATCAATAAAGAAAATGTGTGTTAAGTATCCATAAAACAAAATTTGCTATCTTCATTTTTTTTAAAATGTTACATTTATTTGCTTGTGTGTGTGGGAATGTGTGACATAGAATACACGTGGAAGACAGAGGACAACATATAGAAGTCAGTTTTCCCCTTCCACCATGTGAGTCCTAAAAATCAAACCCAGGATTTGGGGCTTGACAGCGAAGGCCTTTACCCAATGAGACATCTCATCAGCCCTTTGTCATTCTTTTTGTTGTTGGTTTTTTTTTTTTTTTTTTTTTTTTTTTTCCGAGACAGGGTTTCCCTGTGTAGCTTTGCACCTTTCCTGGAACTCACTTGGTAGCCCAGGATGGCCTTGAACTCACAGAGATCTGCCTGGCTCTGCCTCCTGAGTGCTGGGATTAAAGGTGTGCGCCACTACCGCCCGGCTTTTGGTTTTTTTGAGACGGGGTTTCTCTGTGTAGTTTTGGTGCCTGTCCTGGATCTTGCTCTGTAGACCAGGCTGGCCTCGAACTCACAGAGATCCGCCTGCCTCTGCCTCCCGAGTGCTGGGATTAAAGGTGTGGACCACCGCCGCCCAGCTGTCATTCTTAACCACAATTCAGTGGCTTTTCATATGCTGATGGTATTGTGTAATCATCACCATTATCTATTTCCAGAGTTTTTCATCACCTCAAAAAAAAAAAGTGTAGAAAATATTGCTGTACTACCTGCGATGGCTGATCTTGATCAATTCGACTGCATTTGGAATCAACTAAAACCCACAGGCACTCCTGTAAGGGATTTTCTCAATCAGATTATTTGGAGCGGGAAGACCTACCCTATATCTGGGCCACACCTTCGGCTGGCAGCCCAGATACAAAGGGCACGAAGAAGGCAGCTTGGCTTCTTGCCTGCTTGCCCTCACCCTTGCTGGCAAGTTGCTACTGTTGCTCTGGCTAGTGTTGAAGCCAATGTCTTCAGGATCCAACACAGACTGAAGACCAGCAGCTCTTCAGAAATCCTCAGGTCTCCAGCTCCAGAATCCAGAAGATTCAGCCTTGTAGACTGAGCAACTGTCAGACTGTCTGTCTTTCTGTCATGAGACAACCATTGTTGGGCTACCCTAACTGAACCACATCCTTTAAGCCAGTCTGATAAATGCCCCCACCCCCTTTTTTTTTGCCAGGTGGTGGTGACTCATACCTTTATTCCCAGCAAAGGCAGGCAGATATCTGTGAGTTCAAGACCAGCTGATCTACACAATGAGTTCCAGGACAGCCAGAGCTAGGTAAAGAGACCCTGTCTCAATAAAACAAACAAACAAAACGAAACAAAACTCCTCATTTAAATATACATATTCATTGCATTGGTTCTGGTCCTCTAGAGACCCCTGACTAATATGCTATCTGATCAAGCTTAGGCTAAGTGTTTTGTCTATAAAGAGAGGAAAGACAGAGTTAGACATCATCAATCTCTGCCCCTAGCTCTCCACCCCAGTGTTGTGCTAACCCCTGCTGCCTGTTGGTATCTGAAGGATCTGACATTACCTCCAGGATCCATCTGCTCTGCTCTTCTCCAAGCCTAAAAGCTAGAATTTCTTTCTCTTCAGGAGACCTGAGCACAGAGGAAATGGCACCAGGTATGTGGACCAGAGACCTTCAGATACAAATCCTGCATTTTGCACAAGTCTTGGGACCCGGACCTAGATAAAGACAAGGTTTCTCTTCACCACTTTCAAGTATCAGTAAAGGCCCCCTTTCCCTATATAGCAAGCAAAATATACGCATGTGCTCATTAATCACCTTGCCCTTAACTCATGTCTTTGTGAGCAGAATATAGCTCCTAAGAGACCATCAAATGCCACCCCTACCCCCACCCCCATTCCGTAACAGGTCCCCAGACCTTAGCACAACTGACTCCATGATGAAAGAACCATTCAGGCTATAAAACTCAGCATATAGACAGAGTCACCTGCCCAAATGAAAACAATGACCTCACCTAACCCATCAGAGGCCACAGTCATGGGGAAGTCTCTAAATGTACTAATCTTGCTTTTTGGCTTCTGTAGTTACGCTTCTGGCTAACTGTTCTTGTTCACCCGGGACATGATTTTCATGCTTCAAAACTCACCTTGAGGATGGGCAGTGGGGGTGCAAGCCTTTAATCCCAGCACTCGGGAGGCAGAGGCAGGCGGATCTCTGTGAGTTCGAGGCCAGCCTGGTCTACAGAGTGAGTTCCAGGACAGGCGCAAAGCTTTATACAGAGAAACCCTGTCTCGAAAATCAAAAACAAAAACAAAACAAAACAAAACAAAACAAACAAAAACAAACAAAACAAAAAAAACCTCACCTTGAGAAAGGCTCAGGACTACACTGGGGTCCTGAGCACCCAGTGTGGTTGCAGGTCAGCTAATAAAGACTTTCTAGTGGCTCGAACCCATGTCCCCAGAGCCATCTCTGGTGGAGGCCCCACAACAGTTCTTACAATTTTGTTCTTTTATTTTTTCCTTTCTCTTGCCCTCCTTCCTTCCAAAGAAATTGGGTGTGCGCCTGCATGTGTATGTGTGTGAGAGAAAGTGGGGGGTCATGGGTGTTACAGAGAGCAGGTATGGAGATCAGAGGACTGACACCTTCCATCTTATTTGAGACAGGGTCTCTGTGTCTTTCACTGTTGCATGTGCCAAGCAAGATGGCTTTTGAGATCCTGAGGACTCTCCTTTTGCTCCCCTATCTCTTCGTAGGAGCACTGGGACGTTCATCATTGCCCCAAGCCTTATCATGGCTCTCGTGACTCGAACTCAGCTCCTCACAATTCTCTGACAAGTGATTTACCCTCTGAGCCATCTCCCCCACCCCCCATTTTCTTTTTGCTTTTCCTTTTGAGACAGGTTCTGTTGTGCATTGGCCTTGAATTTGCTGTGTAGCTGAGTATGACCCCGAATCTCTGATTCTCATGCTTAAGATCAAACTTAGGGCTTCAGGCATGCTGGGCAAACAATTTATCAACTGACCTCTATCCCAGCCTGTGATTCACTATTAGAGGCTGCTTCTCTTAGGGTTCTTTGTTATGGACAGTAGAAAGCAGAAGAAAGTACTGAAAATATATTGTGTAGCTCAAGACTCCTGGGAAGGTTGGAGGTTCAAGGTCAAAGGAGGCTACATGCCTAGAATTTTCTGGTCAGATTGTTCTTGCTCCCAACAAGCACAGTCTGTACAGCTGCCAGCCCACAAAGACCACACTTACAGGGTGCTTATGTCCCCACTGCCACCACCAACTGGATGTGGCTACCGAAATGGACTCACCGCTCTCATTTATTTGGGCCACTGGGTTTTGGGACAAAATATGGAGCTGGTTCATCTGAGTGGCCATTTCCTAAAGTTGACAAAGAAATGGGTCCTGTACTTAAAAAAACAAAAGAGTAGGTAGGGAGAAGGTGGACCCTATGGCTTGCTAAATATAGGTGGTGAGGAATTCCCCAGATACTTAGAAACAGTAGTGTGGGTGAGCAGCTGAAAAAGATAGAAACAAAAAAATCTCCCACAGGTAGGAATATCTGGAGATCTGTACAGATCTGGGTTACAGCTTAATTTCATCTAATTCAGAAAAATATCCTACACCGAATGTTTTGGCCTCTGTTATTAAAATAAAAAGTACACATGGGCATGTTGCTGAGTAATTGACTTCAGCACGGTAAACATTGGGCCATGAGGACCCCGAGGCTCTTTCCTCCTCCAAGTTTACACTGCTGTGTCTGCAATGTAATCATGGAGTGAGGCTTTTCATCCCAGGGTAACCACAGCCCATTACCAACATCCTAACAGGATTCTTACTCTGAGTCAATGATGGCTTTGTGATTTTTCAAGACCAACCCTGTTGTCTGCTGGACAGCAGAAGGGTAGCATTAAAGATGCAGCCATCTGCTTGCCCTGACTCCTGGGGAGGCTAGACATGCTAATTGGCACCATTATATATTATATGTCACATATATGCAAAGTCTATAATAATGGTGGTACAAGATAGAAAAAAAAAAAGGCATGGCCAGGCATAGTGGTCCAGGCAGAGGCAGGTGGATCTCTGTAAATTCGAGGCCAGCCTGGCCTACATTGGGAGTTCTCGGACAGCCAGAACTAATAGTGAGACACTGTCTCAAGAAAAACAAACAAAAATCAAAACAAATTAAAAAAAACAGCAACTTAGAACAAGAAAGAACTAAAAGAGAAAAAAAAAGGCGAGTATGTATAAACGTGTGTGTGTGTGTGTGTGTGTGTGTGTCTGTGTCTGTGTCTGTATGTGTGTAAACTAGACTAACAAGATTTTGTTAAATCCAAGCAAAAACAGTGGTACAAACATCAGCTTATCCAGATCAGTCAATCCTGAGACAGACAGGATAACGTTTCTTCTCTGTTATTAGCGACTTAGTGTTTACTATTGGAAGGCTCAAACTGCCCCCCGCCCCCCATCTTAGTCTGCCTCGATGGTGTTCTGTTTCTGCTGAGTCTGTTAAAGGATGGATGCCGTTTGTGCTGTTACTGTCTCAGAAGTGAACCTCTCGCCATTTCCTGTGGCTTCACAGCAAGAGACATTATAGTCACAGCACGTTTTTGAAGCCCATTGATGCCCCTAACTATCTAAGCTGCATGAACTGGGCTCTTGCCTATCATCCGACAACTGTCAATTACAAAACACACTGGATCCCATACTTACCAGCTTTCCTCGATGGAGAAGAAAGGATGCTTCAGTTGAGATGACAGTGGCTACTGAGGGACAGGCTACGGTTGTGGGCACAGACATGATAATCTATGTAACTTTTTTTTTTTTTTTTGGAAATCTTACAAACTCAGTCTGAAAGTTCTACTGAGAGCTGATTTTATCGTTCTAAGAGGGTGAACATCTACGGTTTGCTCTAGCCAAAGGAAGCTGGAAGGAGCTGATGTGGGTAGACAGGATCGTCTAGCCAGATGGTGGGGGCATGGTGGTAAGAGTGGGTGTGGAGGTGGGGTGAGGGTGCCAATTAGCATGTCGAGCCTCCCCAGGAGCCAAGACAAGCAGATGGCTGCACCTTTAATGCTACCCTTCCTCTGTCCAGCAGGCAACAGGGTTGGTCTTGTGGTCATGTAGAAAGCACAGGGTTACTTTGCTTTTCAAAATGTGGAAGTGGTGGACATGCAGCAGGGCAATTTAAATACCTTGTCTAAGAAAACAGATCTTATCTCCCTCAGCCTTTTGCAATTGCTTGGTGCCTGTTCAGGAGCTGACACCAAAAGAAAGTGACTGGTTATCCCTCAGCAGCCCAAGCAGTTTGTTTGGAGGGAGGCTGGCTGCCAGATAGCTGTGAGCACAAGTCACAGAAACCAACCCCGGCCTTCCCTGAACAGTCCTGTGGGACGGATGGAGACCGCCTTTATCATTTCCTCCTCTCTCTGGAGCTGGCTGCGGCTGTATTCTTTGAAAGTTTGTTAAATCCAGCTTTAATCCCAGCAGAGGCAGAGGCAGAGGCAGAGGCAGCTGGATCTCAGGTCTACAGAGTGAGTTCCAGGATAGCCAGGGCTACACAGAGAAATACTCTGGAAAACAAAAACAAACAACAAAAAAGGAAGTTTGTTAAATGGAATCAAGCTATAACAATTCATTTACCACGTGCACTATTCAGCACTTTCTATATACCAATGCTGCGCTAAGAAACAGTGCACATGACAGAATAAAATGGACAGCCTTGGAAAGGCTTTCCTCTTCATTTCAAACCAAATAATCACTTTCAAAATTGTGAAGTAGCCAATCATGGTAGAGTTCCTGCCAGCACTGGGGAGGAAGAGACTGGAGGGTCAAGAGTTCAAGGCCATCTTTGGGTTCATGGCAAGTTTTAGGCTAGCCTGGGCTACATAAGATCCTACCTGAGCACCCCCCTACCCATGTGTATGTGTATGTATATTTGTGTATGTGTGTTTTAGTTAATTGGTTATCTTCCTCCATTTTTCATCAATAACTGTGACCAGTTTTGTGGGCAACATTTAGTATGAAATATGTAAACATGAAACTGAAAGAGGGCAATGCCATTTAGAGATAATCTTTATATTTTCACTGTTTTCAGTGCTGTCATAATAACAATAGATATATAATAGTCCTAAAAACCATTACAGGTCAGCTTGTTACTTTCAGCAAGAACAGGGAACAGGAAGTCAGACATATGTCTTTTATAACTCTTACAAAGAATCACTTTAAAACGTTTCAGAAGTAAGATTCATGTCTGCTAGTAGTTTGCTCAAAGACAGGTCAGAAGGCTCTGTGGATAAAGGTGTTTGCCATGAAAGCCTGGTGGCCTGACTATAAAGGTGTGAGGAGAAAGTTGTCCTCTGACTTCCACATGAGTGGTGTTGCATATACTGCTGCACCTAACACACACACCACACACACACACATATCACACATATAACACACACACACACTCCACATATACCACACACCACACACAACACACACACCACACACACACATCACACATATATCACACACACACCACACATATGCCACACACATACACCACACATACCACAGACACCACACACACACATCACACACAAACACCACACACACACCACACACACCACACACACACACCACACATATACCACACACACACACCACACACATACCACACACATACACACCACACACCACACATATACTACACACACACAATACACACATACCACACACACACACACACCACACACACATCACACATACACCACACACACACACCACACACCACACTCATACATACCACACATATACCACACACACACAACACACACACCACACACATACACACCACACACCACACATATACCACACACACACACCACACACATACACACCACACACATACACACCACACACCACACATATACTACACACACACACCACACACATACCACACACACACACAAACACCACATACACACCACACATATCTCACACACACACATCACACATACACCACACACACACACCACACACACCACACACATACACACCACACACCACACATATACCACACACACACCACACACACATCATACATACACCACACACACACACACACCACACACACCACACACTTACACACCACACATATACCACACACACAACACACACATACAACACACACACATATCACACACACCACACATATACTACACACACACACACACACTCCACACACACACATCACACATACACCACACACACACACCACACACACACACCACACACCACACATATACCACACACACAACACACACACACATACCACACGCACCACAGACACCACACACACACACACACACACACACACACACACCACACACACACCGCACACACATACACCACACACAGACCACACACACACACACACACACACATACACACACACACAGAAAATATACCCAATTTCTCTACTACTTTAATACCTTGAGGGAAAGGGGAGGGAGGGTCTGGCAAAGGCCAGTGTTCTGAGACCATCCTTTGTTTTACACTGTCCACTTGCACATGGGTATCAGGGACACAGAGGTGACAGTATAGCATCACTGCAGTGTCCCCCAGGGGACGAAAGATACGTCACAAAGTCATGCTGAATTCTAAATGACAAGGTGCCTGCTGTGGGGAGAATGGCATGTTAGTTATTCCTGAAGCAGATGCTTTTATTCACTTTACTTTCATTATATTTAATCTTTTCAAGATGTATTCATTTTATTTCCTGTTTTATGTGTGAGTGTTTTGCTGCATGTATGTATGTATGTGCACCACATGTGTGTCTGGTGCTCATGGAGGTCAGAAGAAGGCATCAGGTACTTATAACTGGCACTATGGATGGCCATGAGCCACCATGTGGGTGCTGGGGTTGAACCTGGGTCTTCTGCAAGAGACACAAGTGTTCCTAACTGCTGAGCCATCTCTCTAGCCCTCTCTTCCTTCCTTCCTTCCTTCCTTCCTTCCTTCCTTCCTTCCTTCCTTCCTTCCTTCCTTTCTTTCTTTCTTTATTCATCTATCTATCTATCTATCTATCTATCTATCTATCTATCTATCTATTTTGGTTTTTCTTTTTGAGACAGGGTTTCTCTGTGTAGCTTTGGAGCCTGTCCTGGATCTTGCTCTGTAGACCAGGCTGGCCTCAAACTCACAGAGATCCTCCTGCCTCTGCCTCCCAAGTGCTGGGATCAAAGGCATGTGCCACCACCGCCCAGGCTTTTTTTTTTTTTAATTAAAAAATGTACACTTATTTATGTGTGTGTGTGCATGCATACCATGGCGCTCACATGGAAGTCAGAGGACAATGGAGAAAAATGTTGCCCATCTACAACACAGCTCCTGGACCTAAGGTCAGGGGTCATTGTGGAAGGAGGGCAGAAAGACTGTAAGAACCAGAGGACCAGGACATTTGCTGTGAGATTGTGTCTCCTAGAAATGTCAGATGTTACATGCATGAAACTTTACCAACATGGATGCCTAAACAAGACTGGAATCAGCCTGACACCGATACACATGATAACATGAAAGGGCCTTAACCCTTGACAAAGAATTGTGGGCAACTGGGGACTACTGAGTGGGAGAAATGGTCTTCCCAATAGGTTATCCAATAGCAAGTTGTCAGCCCTGAGATCATATATGTACGGGTGTCATTATATGGGCTAAGTAGGTTGTATTCATATATGTGCATGTGTGTGTACATCTATGTGTACATATTTAATAATTAAATAAAAAGAGGCCATGAATTTGAGAGCAAAGTAGGGGTAGTGTATGGGAGAGGTTGGAGGGAGGAAAAGGGGCAAATGATGATGTAATTATAATTTCAAAAAACAAAAACAGCTGGGCAGTGGTGGTGCACGCCTGTAATCCCAGCACTCAGGAGGCAGAGGCAGGTGGATCTCTGTGAGTTTGAGGCCAGCCTGGTCTACAGAGCTAGTCCAGGATAGGCCCCAAAGCTACAGAGAAACCCTGTCTCGAAAAACCAAAAAAAAAAAAGAAAAAAAAATTTAAAAAAAGAGAAATGTTGGACTCCTGTAGTTGGGTGCCTTCCCTTTTTCCTATGACAACTGAGATTTCATTTCTCCATCCTTCATTTTACGATCAACCAACTGAAATCCTTTAGAGGAAGTATCGTAAATGAAAGAAACGAAGTATTAGAGAAATGAAACCCATTTCTTCTAAGTGACCACAGGCTTCTGGAACTCCATGAAGGGGTTAACGTGGGGGAGGTGCTTCTCCCCAGGAAATGCAGAGGTGATGAAATGTTTCTGGAGTCCCAGACGTTATAGCACCTTGTCTGATCATTTCTTTCCCGACCCGATACTTACTTCGATAGCTCTGGATGCAACTCAGGATCCTAGAGAGCCGAGGCTCAGCGCGTGGTCCCATACCCCTGTGTTCTCCATAGCTGTGTCTCACAGCTGCATCACCCCAGCACCCCTTGATGAACAGGAAAATCCCAGGAGTCCCTCAACTCTGAGAAGCGCTTTGGGGGATGAGCAATGCCTGTCTTTCCTCATGTGCCCAGGTGAAAATTCATAACTTTTATAAACCTCTTTAACAGATATTCTGTCAAATTATGGTTTTTGTTTTATTTTTGGGTGTGGTGTGTGATGTGTGCCAAAGGCAGAATTTCACATTGGGGTGTCTTGCCAACTGCTCTTCACCTTTTCTTTTGAGACTGATGCTTAGCAATGGACAAGACTAGCTGGTCCAGGAGCTCAGGGAACCGGGACCCCTCCCACATGTGTTAGGGGCCTGAAGCCATTTTCATGTCTAGACATTCTATCATGTTGAGCAGGCTGAAGAGATAGTCTCTAAGTTTAGCAGCCCAGTGATGGGTCAGTGTCCTGAGTGTTATTCCTTTGGGCCTTTATAATTTACAGATTGGTTGCTTAGACTATTTATTCACATGTATACATTTCCACTGCGTATATGTGTATGTGTTAATACTGTATAAATCTCCCCCTTCTCCCTGACCTGAGACAGGGTTCCTCTGTATAGCCCTGGCTATCCTGGAACTTGCTCTGTAGACTAGGTTAGCCTCACACTCAGAGATCAACTGCCTCTTCCTCCTGAAAGCTGGGATTTAAGGCCCGTGTTACCATGGCTGGCTTCTCTCTCTCTCTCTCTCTGATTTCTTTCTTTTTCTTTCTTTCTTTCTTTCTTTCTTTCTTTCTTTTCTTTCTTTCTTTCTTTCTTTCTTTCTTTCTTTCTTTCCTTCCTTCCTTCCTTCTTTCTTTCCTTTCCTTCCTTCCTTCCTTCCTTCCTTCCTTCCTTCCTTCCTTCCTTCCTTCCTCTCTGTCTCTGTCTCTCTCTCTCTCTCTTTCTTTCTTTTTGAGCTGAGGATTGAACCCAGGGCCTTGTGCTTGCTAGGCAAATGCTCTACCACTGAGCTAAATCCCCAACCCGATTTATTTCTTTTTATACGAGTATTTTGCCTGCATGTGTATAAGCACACCATATGTTTGTAAAGTACTCATGAAGGCCAGAAGAGGGTGTCAGATCTCCTAGGACCGCAATTGCAGAAAGCCAGATCATTGCTGGAAATAGAACCTGGGTCCTCTGCAAGAGCATGGAGTGCTCTCAATCATTGCGCCATCTCCTTGTTCTTATAAACCTCTTCAAGTGTGCAGAGCAGTGCCTTACACACCATAGGTATGCAAGAATATTTCTGCTTAGATTTCTATGTTTGTTCTAGGCAAGACATTACTATTGTGTTCGATCCATCCAATTTACTTGTTTTAATAATGAAGTAATCTCTTCAAGTTTCCGTTCTTTTTGAAGAGTGAAGGGCAGCCCAGTGACTGGAGTGTGCATCCCTCACCACTTCCTGAAGTACTCCCCATATGGCAGGGCTTAAAACGAAAAGCACAACATGAGGAGATTAGGGATGCCTCCTGAGAGTTCCCCCAGTTCCCCCTGGAGGCTGTGGGATGCCATTTTCAGGTCTCTACAAGGTACTGAATCCCTTGGCCCGTCCCTGGAGGCTGACATTCTTAGAGGCCAGCTCATAGATGTCTTTTCTGCTTCCTCCTCCCACACAGAGACCTGCCCAGCCCGTGGTGTTCCTACATTACTTCGTGTGCATAGCTCTTCAGTACTTGGCACTTGGAGGCCTAGGTGATTTATACGAGCCCTTCAAAGTGGGGATCACCTACCCCCGTGTTTCCTGCTTGGTATGTGGTAGACCATAGTGTATATAAAGCGTTATATCACAGCGTGCATATGTTCAACAGATGTTCAAACCTTTCCTGTCTCAATCCCTCTCCCCAAGCTGCAGGCTTTCTTTGCTCCTTCAGACCCTTTGGATGGGCTGAAGGAAGGTGTATTAGTCCAGTTTCCATAAACATCTCCTAGACAGACAGGTGCATTTACATAGGGCAGATGTATTTTAAGGAATCTGCTCAAGACTGGCAAGGATAGGTTGTAAACTGGAGAGTGGGGGAAGGGCTGTTGATCAAGCTGGAAGTTGGTGGTGAGCAAACCCTTTCCTTCCTCAGAGGAGAGTCCTGTTCAGTTCTAGCCTCCCACTTACAGGACGAGACCCATTCACTCAGCGACTACTGACTGAAATGAAATGTCACCCGGACCCTTACAGAAACATCTAGAAAGAAGTTTGACCATGTAGGCATCTGGCTCGGCCAAGCTAACCAACACGGGTTAGGCTGCTGGGTGCTGCTCCTCTCCCACTTTATGGCTGCCTTTGGAGTTGGGGGCCGGGGACTGAGTGACAGGCAAGCGCTCTGCTAGTGTGCCGCATGCTCAGCAGCCCAGCGGCTGTCTTCTTGATGCTGCTCACCACCATAGTGCTAGACCAGGCTGCTGTTGGATTCTGCTGCTCCAACGTGGAGGGAACAGAGGGCTTGTCTGTGAGCCACAAGTCACCTTTACCGACTGGGTCTCAAATCCTGCCTCTGCCTCAGCCCACAAGTGTGACCAGGAGCCCCAGTCTCGGGGTGCCTGGCTTCCAACGGTCCTCTACCCAGTTGTGGTGTTTATTAGGTGTGGAAAGAAGTATGGTGGAGGGGACTGGTTCACTCAGACTCTTCCTGGAAACTATAGCCCAGTCTAACAATTCAGGGAGAATGGCACCCTAAAGATGGATAGAGGAGTAGGACTCACTGCTATCTGGCTGGAACGCCATCCTTTATTGTACCATGCCGACTAGACAGAGGTTGCGCTGGCCCCTTTGCTTTGCTTTCCGGAACTCAGCTGCAGGATCTGGAAAGGATGCTCGCTGCCCATCTCTTCAGATGGATCTGAAACACTAAGTCTTCAGGAAACAAATGTGAGGAGGCCAAGTGGGGAAGGTGTATTAGGAAGACTTCAGAATTCCTCGGAAAGTGTGTGTGCGTGTGCGTGTGTGCGTGTGTGCGTGTGTGTGTGTGTGTGTGTGTGTGTGTGTGCGCGCGCGCGCGCGTGTGTGCGTGTGTGTGCTTGTGGGAGGTCAGAGGACAACTTGTGTGTGTGTGGGGGTCTGTTCCCTCCTTCCACCATCTGAGTCCTGGGGGATTTAACGCAGGTTGTCAGTTGTGCCGACAAATGCTTTTCCTACTGACTCATCTCCTGGCCCATCCTACGTCAGACATGTATATATTTTGGTTATTTTCATCCTCATTATCTCTCCAATCTCCCCCCACTCCTTCTGAAATGTTCCTTTTTCCTAACAAGTCCCCCTGCCCCCTTTTTATTTTTGAGGCAGGGTCTCTCCATGTAGCCCTGGCTGTCCTGGGACTCACTATGTGGACCACGCTGGCCTCACAGAGATCCACCTGCCTCTGTCCCCAGTGCCCGGCTTAAAGCCTTGTGATACCATACCCGACCTCATTTTTATTTTCACATTTTTTCTTTTTTGTTTCTGTGACCCATCAAGTTTAATAAGGGTTGCTTGCCTGAGTATGTGTGTGTTGGAAGTGTGTGTTGGGTGTTACTTAATGGAGCACGGGCAACTTTTCAGTGCGCACTGGAGAAAAATGACTTCTCCTCCTTCTTCAGCAACCATTAGCTGTCCATAGTGCTTCAGGGAGGAGAGTCTCATTTCTGTAGTAGAAGAATTAAACTAATACATTCAGCTACTACTGGGTAAGCCATACCTCAAGGTAAAAGGAGTGACTCACCTACGGTTGATCCTGAAAAAGGAACGCTCTCATTTCTCTGAGCTGGGCCAGTTCCGATCAGATTAGAAGCAGCCAAATTATCTGCAAACCTTATACTCTGACACTAATCAAAATCACTGCTATTTTTAAATCATGCTCAAGGCAGAGATACACAGTGAAGGGGCAACCCTTTTAAGATTAAACAAATTAAAAAAAACAGATACATAAACACTGATTTACAAATGATTTAAAATATGTTTACGCTGGGTGGTGGTGGTGGTTAATGTCTTTAATCCCAGCACTTGGGAAGCAGAGGCAGGTGGATCTCTGTGAGTTCAAGGCCAGCCTGGTCAATAGAGTGAGATCCAGGACAAGCATCAAAACTACACAGAGAGACCCTGACTCAAAAAGGGGGGGGGGGGAGATTTAGCTCAGTGGTAGAGCACAAAGGCCCTGGGTTCGTTCCTCAGCTCTGGCAAAAAAAAAAAAAAAAAAAAAAAAAAAAAAGTTTACAATGATTTCACTGTTAGAGTATTATGATCACATTTTGTCATGTGACTCATATGACTGACTAGGAGTGCAACCCCCCCCCCCAAAAAAAAAAACCCAAGCAATATACCAGTAGTAAAATGAAACTATAAACTGGGCAGTGTGATACACGCCTTTAACCCCAGTACTCAGGAGGCAGAGACAGTCGGATCTCTGAATTTGAGGCCAGCCTGGTCTACAGAGTGAGTTCCAGGACAGCCAGGGCTACACAGAGAAACCCTGTCTTGAGAAAATAACCAAAGCAAACCAGCCAAACAAACAAAAAGATGAAAGTAGAGTTAGAGGAAAATAACTCCGCTAATGCTATTACTAAATGTATAGATTTTAACAAGTGCATTTGGAAAACAACTTGGAATATTACACAGACTTGCAGGCGCCGTGTATGAGGACAATCCATAAAAGGTGATGGGTGGCTGTGCCTTATATTTCCTAGGCTCTTCTTAACATATAAAAATCATAGTCAGAATTGTAAGGGATCCTGCATAGCCAGGAAACATGGTTTATGCTTACACTTTTACAATTGGAGCAGGTATTCTGCAAAGTAAAGATGAGGCAACTGAGCTCTATAGACCATGCATTGAATCACTTCTTTCATTCACTCGGTAAATATATATTGGATATAAACAAATATATTGAATAAATACAATATATATTATATAAATATAACATATAAATATATATTGAAATAAATAAAATGCCTTTAGCATTTTCTCTCCTTCTACAGTCTGTGCCGCTGCCCCAGCCATCCCATTTGCACAGACAGTGTGCTCAGTTACCTGCCAGACGTCACTCTCCTCTTCTGGGACAAAAGTAGGTGTGCTAGTACCCCCTTCCCCACTTCCTCTGCCTTGCGGTCCCATCCCAGTCCGGGCCCCTTCTTTTCAGATCTCTTGGGTATCCCACATTTTCCATCCAGATCCGAAGGATACACAGGAAGTCGGGCAAATGCCACGTGAGTTCTCTATATGGTTGTATTGCCATTACAGTTGGCCTACCGAAACGGAAAACAAAGGCACAGCATGTTGGAACTTGGTGGGGTATATATAAACCAGCTAATAATTAGATTGGTGCCCTGACAAGTTCAGTTTTATAGGAAAAAACAAGGCACTATATTGGAAACCCTGGTTATACTAGTCAATATAAAAGTATTCTCACCACGCTTAAAACAATTTTTAGTTCTAAAACTTTGGAGGTGATGGGATTTCATAAATCATTTGAATGAGGGCAGGGACGAACCCGGGCATGACGCACACCCGGTAGTTAGGGGTGGGAAAAGTGCAAATTAAGGCAAGTGTACATTTTAGTAAAAATGTGGCCAAAAATGGGGCTACTATCTAAATCTAAATTAAAAATCATTTTCATTGCTCTTGATTGCAGAAATTGAATTACAACTAGCAAGAGTTACTATCTATCCACGATACAGTGTCTTTTTGGTTTTTCGAGACAGGGTTTCTCTATGTAGTTTTGGTGCCTGTCCTGGATCTCGATCTGTAGACCAGGCTGGCCTCGAACTCACTGCCTCCCTGGTGCAGGAATTAAAGGCATGCGCCACCACCACCTGGCACGATAGTGTAACACATTTCATATCACTTACTTAATCCTTACACATCTTCCCTGGAAACTAGGAATCATTCCATTTTCCCAAGAGGAAATCGTGGTCCTCAAAATGACACAGCTTTCTGGGGTGGGCAGGGCGGATCTTCTGGTCAAGGGACTTGTTGCCGTGCCCGAGTTCCATTCCATCTCGGGAATACACCGGGAAGGACTCCAAGTCACCCTCTGGGCTCCTTTGACCCCTTCGAACTCACACACAAAATACAATGTATCATCTGCAAATCTGCAGTTTGAGACTGTATCCAGAGAAAAGCACACGCGGTTGAGAGCCGTGCAAGGCTGCGATCACTCCACAGGCGGTCTGAAAAAGTGACCTGAGCGTGGTGATAGCTCATACCTGTAAACACAGCACTTGGGAGGCCGATTGCCCCAAATCCTAGATTAGCCACGGGGGACACAGCAAACACCTTGTCTCCAGATCAAAACCAATCTGGCGGCCAATTCTGACACGGAGGAAACTTTTTAAAAACAAAACAAAACAAAACACCACAAACATGGAGTTATTTCAATGTTCACAAGCCCAGACTTTAGTAATCTCATTTTAATGAACCACCACGACCACCGCTTATCCTATTATTCAAGTCAAGTTAATAAGATCCTCCGTGGGCTGTTTCTGATTTTTACAAAACCTGTACGCCCAGAAACGGATCAGGGGCCGCCGCCCCTCCGAAACTGATAGCAAAGGATTTCAGAAGCAACGCTGCTTTCTCCGCACAGCTAGGTGCTCCCACGCGAACCGTTCTCCATCCTCGAGACAAGCACACAGCGGCACGTACCCCGGGTCCAGCCAGCTGAGCAGGGCGCTCGGGCCCGCAGGCACCATGGAGGTCAGGCCTCCGGGGGAGGTCCCGGCGCCCGCGGGCCGCCCGCCGCCCGGCTCGTTTACATTTGAATTTCCCTGAACCGCCGGCGGCGGGAGGCGGCGCGGACCCGCCCCGGAAACCTCGGGCTCTTTTCCCGCCACTTGCAGGCCCGGCCCTGCCAGGGGTTCCCCAGGGGGCCCGCGTGAGATCCGGCGGGCGCTGGGCTCCCGGCTGAGGAAGGAGCAGTTCGGGACGCCCCTCCCCACCACGCCCAAGCCGGAGCGTGAGGCCGACGGTTACCCGAGGGTCGAGATTTTGAATTTCCAGGCCGGGGCTCCCCGCGAGCCGCAGAGGCGCGCCGCCCGCTCGCCATTGGCCGGCGGCGGTCACGTGGGCGGGGCCGCCGCCATGTTGCGGAGCGCGGCCCGTGCCACCTCCGCCCCCCGCCTCTCCCGCCCCCCGGCGCCTCGGCTCCGGCCCGCCTCTCGCCGCCCTCCTTCTCCTCCTTCTCCTCCTCCTTCTCCCAGGCCCGCCCGCCGCTGCGAGCAGCTTGAGAGGAAACAAAGTGCAGCGGGGCGGGAGACTCGCGTCGGCGGCGAAGCTACCCTGACGGCCTGCGGGCTGCCCCGGCCTTCTTCCCGCGCACACGCGCGCGTGCGTTTGCGAGTGGTGCGTGTTCACCCACAAAGGGCGTCTCGCCGGCGATCGGGCTCTCTCCGCGGCCCTCCCGCCTCGCTCTTTGTGCGGTAGCCACCGCCACCGCCACCGCCACCTCCGCCGCCGCCGCCGCCATCCCAGGTGCGCTCGGTCCCCGCCGGCCTGTGGTCTGTCCCTTCGATCCCGCCGCCCGCCATGGCGACCGCGACCCCCGTGCCGCAGCGGGCGGGCAGCCGCGCCAGCGCCCCCTCCACGCCGCTCAGCCCCACGCGCCTGTCGCGGCTGCAGGAGAAAGAGGAGCTGCGCGAGCTCAACGACCGCCTGGCGGTGTACATCGACAAGGTGCGCAGCCTGGAGACGGAGAACAGCGCGCTGCAGCTGCAGGTGACCGAGCGCGAGGAGGTGCGCGGCCGGGAGCTCACCGGGCTCAAGGCTCTCTACGAGACCGAGCTGGCCGACGCACGCCGCGCTCTCGACGACACGGCCCGAGAGCGCGCCAAGCTCCAGATCGAGCTGGGCAAGTTCAAGGCCGAGCACGACCAGCTGCTGCTCAAGTGAGTAAACCGGGCTCGATCGTCGCGCCGCGAGGCTCCCGGGGACGCCATCGGGTGCCCTGCTCCGCGCAGGGACAGCACAGGCCGGGTGCCTCGTCTTTAAACGAAGGGGACAGGGCCCACCGTGTTTTGGAAAGCAGAGGGGACGGAATCGAGTGACGTGGAACTGAACGGGGGTGGGTGGGTATCTTGGAGGGTACTCGAGTTATAGAGACGGGGCGGGGGGTCGTGACGTTTATTATTAGGTGGCTGGGCCAAATGCGGGGCCTGGGGCTTGACCTCGGACCCCAGATCGCTCCCCGCCACCCCATCTGCAGGCCCCGGGTGCGGGGAGCCGGTGCCACTGCGCGCGCTCGAGTGCGCGCCCCGGTTTCCGGCGGGTGGGAGACAAAGCATCTGGTGGGTTTGCTGGGCCGGGGCGGCTGGGCCGGGTGGACTCGCCAATCGCCAGAAGAATGAATGAGTTCTAGGCGGGCGGAGGAAGGGGAGGGACCGGCCCCGAGCGCCCTCGGCTCCCGGGGGTGGATCTTGCTTTGGCGCGCTCGGTCTCGGCCCTGTGACATTTTGCCAGCGAACTGCCCCTGCCCTCAACCGCGCGGGAAGGGCGGGGACTGAGCTGCACGCCTTTGGCCTAAGGCTAGTTGGGTTTCCTAGCTGGGGAGTTGGCTTTGCGGTAGGATGTCCGATGGTGGCGCCCGGGTCCTCGGGTGCTCCCTGCGCACCAGATTGCTTAAATTACTGGGCTTTTCGTAGGCCACGGCCGCCAGACTTTTGAGTCGCGGATCCCCCACCCAGTAAGCAGTAGCGCTCTGTTCCTCGCTTCAGCCCTCCTATAAAGTAATCTTTTTCCTGGAGACTGTGCTGCGCACCCACACCTCGCATACCTGCGGTCTGTGGTGCAGTCATGAGGCCACGGGAGCTGTGTTTGAGTGAGGGAGAGCTTGTGATCCTAATGGGAACTGAGTTTTCAGACCAGGGTACACCTTTGCTGTTCTTTCCTTGATTTTCTGATGGGTAAAATGTGCAACTCATCTGTGTGCAACAAGTGCTGGTGTCACGCTTTAGATGAGAGATTTGCTGAATTTCAGCCTGGAGTTCATGATGTTTTTGCACCGCCAGCAGACTTTTTGGGAGGTGTCTGATTCAGACTTTGACCATTTCCCCGGGATATCTTTCTGTACCGATCTGAATCTCATTTCCCTAACTCGTTACTTACTACCTTATCAGATATTTAAAAATGACTTGTAAAAACGTGTGTGGTAACAATAAAACGATATGTAGGAGGGTTAAGAATGAATATTGACTTCTTTCCGATACAAGACATTCTCCAGGCTGGCCTGCAGCTCTTGGGGTCGGGTGATACTTCCATGGTAACTAGGATTCACGGGCTTACACCCACCTAAAGCATGTCTTTACTGCCTTTCCTCCATTATTACAAGTGTGGGGGTGTTTTGCCCGCATGTATATCTGCACCATGTGTATTCCTGCTGTCGGTAGAGGCCAGGAAGGAGGCTGGAGTTACTGACTGTTCTGAACCACCACGTGGGTTGGGAATGGAACCTGGGTCCACCCCAACAGTATCCAATGCTTCTAACCGCCGGTGCAGGCTCTCTTCAGCGCTATTGGTTTTTTGAGACAGTCTCTGTAGAGTGCAGCACTGTCTGACCTGGACAGACTGGTCTCCAAATCACAGAGATCCCTCTGCCTCTGCCTCCTAACTGGAATTAAAGGCATGCCCAGAGCTCTTTTGTTCGTCCCTTCTTTGAGATGGGTTTTTCAGTTGCTGAAACTGGTTTCCAGCCGTTGTACGTATGCAGATGTCCACCTTACGCTTGCCCAGGGTTGGAACTAAGGCCCAGTGTCCTTCCTTGCAGCCACAACCTTCCGTTTCTGTTTCTGGATTTGCCAACACTTGGATCATCCTTTGAAATAATCATTCATTCACTGATAGATACTGTTTTCTCTTTATTGTCTTGTTTTTGTTTTTTTAAGATGGAACTTTAACTATATAGCCCTGGCTGGCCTTGTTTTTGTTTTTTGTTTTTTTTTTAAGATGGAACTTCAACTATATAGCCTTGGCTGGCCTGTCTTTGCTTCCTCAGTGCCAGGATTAAAGGTGTGCTTCGCCTTCTTCTGATTTTTTTTTTTTTTCTTACTGTATTTCTTCAAACTTTAGATGTCTTACTTGTAAAACTTGGCTGGAGACGTGGCTCAATGGTTAAGAGCACTGGCTTCTCTTCTAGAGGACCTTCGTTCAATTCCCAGCACCCACATGGCAGCTCACAACTGTCTTTAAGTCCAGTTCCAAGGGATCTGATACCCTCACACAGACATACATACAGACAAATTACCAATGTACATGGAAAAAAAAGATTATTATGTGTCTCACTAGAAAGACAAACAAAGCCCGACAGTGGTGGTGTTCACCTTTAATCTCAGCACTGGGGAGGCAGGGGGCAGCCAGATCTCTGTGAGTTTGAGGCCAGCCTGGGCTACAGAGTGAGTTCCAGGACAGGCTCCAAAGCTACACAGAGAAACCTTGTCTCAAAACAAAAAGAAAAAAAAGAAAAACAAAATCAGGACCAGCCCTTATCTTGGACCCATTCTCAATTTCAGAGATGTTAAAATGTTATATAGATCAAACATCTGATATGTACCAGTTATTGTTTTGTGTGTTGAGGTCACAGATTTAAAAAAAAAATCCCTAATGTCCTAATTTTAGGGTGCAGTGGCAGAGAGCACACAGCAAACAAACAATTGTCTTGTGTGGTCTGAGGCATTTTGATGCTGGGGTTCTGATAGTCTTTCCAGATGATACCATTGGAGGTTTGCTACACAGTAAGTAGTTGTACTGCCACCTGGCGGACAGTAGTTGTAAATGTTGTGGATCAGTCACATGTTGGCTTCAGTAGGATTAAAAGGTGAAAAGGACATAGGATTATTTGTGCATTTTAGAGCATATAATTTAGGTGATAACTAATTAAAGGAGACTAAAGTTGAGCCGCAGAGGAATTGTACAGTCAAGACATGCCTATCTGAAAGACAATTTAAAATGTTCTTTGGTGTTAAGTAGGTCTTGGATTTATGTTTTTTTCTGGATTTGTGCTACAGTATATATACAAACATCACAATTTTTGAAAAGTGGTTTCCTTTTATTTGGACTCTGTAGTGTCTTCTACAATTTTTTTGTTTTTTGTTTTTTGTTTTTTGAGACAGGGTTTCTCTGTGTAGCTTTGCACCTTTCCTGGATCTCGCTCTGTAGACCAGGCTGGCCTTGAACTCACAGAGATGAGCCTGCCTCTGCCTCCCCAGTGCTGGGATTAAAGGCGTGTGCCACCACCACCTGGCACGATTTTGTTCTTAAGTTGTTCATTTTCCTTGCTGATTACAAAGTACCTTCATATCTTCGGACTATTTGAAGACATTTAATCACAATCCCTGTTATACAAATCTAACCTCACCCCCAAGACAGGGTTTTCTCCATGTAGCCCTGGTTGTCCTGGGAACTCCTCTGTGGACCAGGCTGGTCTCAAACTCATGATCTGCCTGCCTCTGCCTCCCAAAGTGAGTGCTGGGACTAAAGGTGTGCGCTACCACTGGCTGGCACAAATCTGCATTCTTTTTTGGGGGTGGGGTGGGGGTTGAGACAGTTTCTCGGTGTAGCTTTGTAGCCTGTCCTGGAACTCAACTCTGTAGACCAGGCTGGCCTCCAACTCACAGAGATCCACCTGCCCCTGCATCTCCCCCCTCCCCAATGCTAAAGGGACTAAAGGCATGCCCAGTACAAATCTGTATTCTTACCTTGAACTCTGCTGTTCTTCTTCTTCTTCTTCTTCTTCTTCTTCTTCTTCTTCTTCTTCCTCTTCTTCTTCTTCTTCCTCTTCTTCTTCTTCTTCTTCTTCTTCTTCTTCTTCCTCTTCTTCTTCTTCTTCTTCCTCTTCTTCTTCTTCTTCTTCTTCTTCTTCTTCTTCTTCCTCTTCTTCTTCTTCTTCTTCTTCTTCTTCTTCTTCTTCTTCTTCTTCTTCTTCTTCTTCTTCTTCCTCTCCTTCTCCTCCTCCTCCTCCTCCTCCTCCTCCTCCTCCTTCTTTTTTTTAAATAAAGACAAGGTCTCACTCTTTATCCCTGCCTGGCCTGGGACTCAGAGAGCCTGAGTGCTGAGATTAAAGGTATGCATCAATCACTACATCTTGGGAGCTCTAAGTTTTTGCGATGTCTTGTTGGCAGATACATTGGAGTTTATGATCCAGTTTTCTGGAACATATATTTTCCTTTGGTGTCTTTACTCTGTTGGAGACTGTCTTTTAAGTAACTTATGCAGGAAGGATGGCAGGGAATTGTCTGGGTGTCTGAAGATAACTGTCTCATTTGATCAGTAGTTGGGCAAAATTATTTTAACATTTTTGTCTCAGTGCCTAGAAAGTGTCATTTTCCTGTCTTCTAGTGTTCATTGTTGTGGTGTTTGATGCTAGTATTTCTTGTTGGCTGTCTGTTGTAGTGCGCCACCACAGCCTGGCCCCAGATGTTTCTTAAGTGTGGGTCAAGTTGACAAAAACCAGCCAGCACACTATCTCCTCTGCCTCATTCTTAGAAAACGTGGAAACTTTGTTGCAGTTTCTGAAATTGCCGGTGGACTGGTGTCAGATAGCCTCCTGCATTCTTTCTTTCTTTCTTTTTTTTTTTTTCTCAAGACAGGGTTTCTCAGTGTAGCTTTGAGCCTTTTCTGGAACTCACTTGGTAGCCCAGGCTGGCCTCGAACTCACAGAGATCCACCTGGCTCTGCCTCCCGAGTGCTGGGATTAAAGGCGTGCTCCAACGCCAACGCCGGCCGCCTTGTGCATTCTTGCTGTTCAGTCTTAAGTCCTTCTGGTTCGAAGGCTTGGTTGTCTTATGATGTAGTTCTTAGTTGTACTCAGCTTTCTGTACTCAGTTTTCTCTGTCCTCCTGCTGGGCTACCCCTTCCCCCAGCTGATATGAATTCACAACATGCCCCCACAGTTGGGCATGACACTTCCGCCGAGCTTTTTCCGGTTCGAAATAACCATTTCCGGATCAAAACATCTCCCGTGTCCAAGACCCTGTGGCTTTGCGTGGTTGTGTAAAGGGCGCAGCGCAACCATGTGATCTACGTGCATGCCTGGAGTAGCCACAGAAGTCCATGTACACAGGCGCTGCCCAGCCTTTATAAGCCAGCGCCATGTTCCTCTCTTGACCACGTGTCTTTCCACAGGCCTGTTCACATCTGTCTCTCTTTCCTGTCTTAATAAAACTCTTGTTAGTGGGTTTGTCATGTTTCGTGACATTTCCTCGCAGGGTAAGAGCGCCGCCAAATAACTAACACCAGCCCCGTTGTAGGAACTGGCCGTGTAGCCCAGGTGCTGACATTACAGACAGGCTGCACTCCTTTTTCTTTCTTTCTGGGAAATTACCTTAAGTCCTTGCCAGCTCAATAATGATAGTAATTTAATGGTCTTTTTTGAGATAAGATCTCTCTATATAGCCTTGGCTGACTTTGGTTTTACAGAGATCTGCCTGCCTCTGCTTCCTAAATGCTGGGATCAAAGGTTGTACCATTTCACCCATCTTGTTTTTTTTTTTAGTTTTTAATTTGTGGGTGGGGATTGTGGATGTGCATTCTATTGCTAGTGTAGAGGTCAGAGGACAGTTCTGTGGGCCGTTTACCCTATCTACCTTTCCATGGGTTCTGAAGATCCACTTTGGGCTGCCATGTTTGCTAACAAGATCCTTCATCAACTGAACCAGCCATCCAGCCCTGAAATCACTGTTTTCCTTTTGAGAGAGGGTCTCACTGTCACCTTGGCTGGCCTGGAACTCTATGTAGAAGAGGCTGGCCTCAGACTCGGGGATCCTCTGGCCTCCCAAACACTGGGTGGGATTAAAGGCTTGTGCTACCATACCCAGTATATATACTGTCTTTATTTGTGTCCAGTGAGAGAGATGTTAGTAGAGTAACCCATTATCTTTTAATAAGTTACTTTTAAACAATAAAGGAAGTGTAATTTGGAAAATGAGAAGGAAGGATTGTTTTATTGTTGGTTTGAATTCATTTGGCTCCTGAACTTGTGTAAAAATAATCTGTACATTTTAATGTTGAGGCAGTGTTTATGGAGTAATTACCATTTAGGTAGACATATATTAAGGAAGCAGTTGTAGTGTAGTTTAAAAAACAATCACCTTTTGGTTCCTTAATATAAAACTTAATTTAGACTTGTGTTGTGGGCACCTGTAATAACTGCATTTGGAAAGCTGAGACTGGACGGGTTCAAGTGTGAAGTCAGCCCGAGTTACTGACAGAGACCTTATATCAAAAATCTCCCAAATCAAAAAACCAAAGAACTCTCATACCAAACCAAATCCCAGAAACATTCATGGTAATGTCTTGGTTCTGCTGGAATCTGGTAACTGCTTCCATACCCAGGTCCTCAGGCAGCAGGCTAGTATAGGCTCCAAGACAACATTGCTTGAATTTAGTACAACTGGGACAGGCCTTTAACACATGGACTTTATGGCTAAACCTTTCAAATTGATGTGAAAGTCTAAGGAAGAGGCCCTAAGTAATTAGACTGTCCAGAGAGACCCTTCCATCCTATGCTTGTGAAGGAGGACTGGGGGAAAGATACCTGTTGGAATTATTTATATAATTTAGGATCTAAGATTAGGCAGTCTTTTGGAAGTATGCATAGAATGAAAGGAGAATGAGCCTCAGTCATCAGCTGTGACAGGCACCTAAGAGGAGAACCTCATTATTTCTAGGCTCCAAAGATGGCTACCCACCAGCATTAGCACCCCCCCCCTTTCTTTTAGGTCTGTATGCTAATGAGATCATGCTTTGGCTATCCTACTTGGGGACTTAAAAATATTTTCAGGGCTCAGCAAGTAAAAGGGCTTGCTGCTCAAGTCTGCCCTTAGTTCAGTCCTGGAACCCACAGTAAGAGAGGACCAGCCTCTGCGAGCTGTCTTCTGGCCTCCTCCACACATAGGCTGTGACACATGAGCATCTATGAGCTCATACATACAGTAATGAAATTAAAACTATACAAAAGAAATGAAAAAAAAAAAACTCACAGATAAACACCAAGTAGAACATTGAAATTACCCATCTGTCCCCTAGAATTAAGAGTTCTGAGAACCTGGTGTGGGGTTCATACTTGTAATCCTTGTGCTTAGGTCAAGAAGATAACTTGAGTTCTCAGTCTCCCTTGCAGAGTGAGTACCAGAAAAACAAAACATGGCCAGTGAGATGGCTCAGCAGGTAAAGGCACTTACTTCCTGAGTGATCCCAGAGCACGAGGTAGAAGAGAACAGACTTCAAGTTGTTCCCTGACTTTGTCCCCCTACCCCTTGCCCCAATAAAGCATGCTAAAAGATAGAGACAATAAGATCTGACAGGATGACCTGTACTGGCACCTTCGTCGTTTGCTGTGACCAAAGAAACTTTGCACTGATTGAAGCAGGCCAGAGAGTGCCATGAACTTCCAGGAGCCTCTGGCAAACAGTGTCAGGTTACTGGTTAAATGTTGCCTAATTTGCTGGTTAAGTATTAGCCACTGGGTAAAGGCATGGCAGTTTTACCAATATTTGGTCCTAGCAGTGGCTAAGGTTCTGAAAGTTGGTTTTAATTATTGGGCATTTTTATGTTTAAGGTGCTAACAGAGAGCAAAAACTTTGTCTCCAGTGGAATCAGCATGAATTCATGTCCTTTGTGCTTGGGCCTTGGTCATAAGGCTTTCTCAGTTAATCGGCTTGCTTGGTCTTTTAAAAATGTACTGTTTATGTTGCTTTCAGATCGTTTGGATCTGTTGATATAGATAGAATCAGGGAACTTTTGCTGCTAGATGGAGCATCTGCTCTAATCAGCTGGCTCTGTCGATAGAGGACAGCCTGGGGGGTTTGCGTCTCTGTAATGCTGGATAAAAGGCAGACAGTCACTCCCCTCTCTTCTGGTGCTCAGACTGAACTAGAAGCTTACAGATCCCGTGCTGTAACCTCTGTGATAGCTGATGGCAGGAACCCGGCTCTGAGGTTGCTGTGTCTGGGCTTACTTAGATGAATGGAGGCTGGAGATGCAGTTGTGATTGCTCCAACCAACAGCCTGCCCTGGGTTTACATACTGTGTCTCAGTTAATCGTGGTAGTGCTGATCTGTATGACTTCTGGTTTCCTGACAGGAAGCAGTCTCACAGAGCACGGACATCTGACATTTGGACTAGAAATCTCACACAGGACAGCTGGCTTTCGGGCCCGTAGGGTGCTGCTTTTGGTGATGGTACCAGCTGTGGTTTTCATGGTGTGATTGTGTTCAAGGAAGTAGTTTTGGATTTGTCAGGAGAGCGCAGTGATTGAAATGCTGTTTGAAATACCGAGGGTGTCATGTGCTAATGAGAAGCAGGTGAAGATGGAGCTGGAGAGGTGGCTCAGTGGTTAAGATGTTATATTGCTTCTTCAGAGGACTCAGCACTACTCTTAGTACCCACTTCCGGGGGCTTACAACCACCTGCAACCCCAGCTCCAGGGAATCTGACACCTGGCTTCCATAGACACTCTCACTTCTGTGTCATACTCACAGACACATGCATAATTAAAAAGACATCTTTTAAAGATCATAAAATTAAAAATACTTTTATGTGTATGGGTGTTTTGCTTGCATGTATGTCTGCGTACCACGTGCCTGTCTGTTGCCTGTGGAGGCCAGAATAGGGTATTGGATCTCTAGGACCTAGAGGTATAGATTGCTGTGAGCTGCTGGATGGGTGTTGGAAACCCTGGCCTGAGCCCTGATCCTCTAGAAGAGGAGCTGGTACTCTTAACCACCAAGCCATTGCTCCATTCCCAAACAAAATCAATATTTTTTCTTAAGAAATGGGTGAAAGTAAATTAGTGAGGTTTCTTTTCTCTTTCGTACAAAGCTGCCTTCCTACTTTACTCCATGCCTTAATAATTTAAAAGAAATTAATACCTCTCTAAATCTTTAATCCCCATGATGGGAATGTGCTTCCATTTTGTATTCAGCACACACTGGAACAGACCTCTATGCTAAGTCTTTGCAGCAGGTGGTGGGAACAGAGTAGGACACTGTCCCCATGATCACATTGCTTACAGTCTAGACTGGGAGCCGGAAGGCCAGCACTGCAGTTTGTGATACGTAAGTGCAGTGACTAGTACAAGCACTTAGTGCTGGGACAGCAGCAGCCCCCTGGTGCTCTAGAGAAACATGGCTACCACGTAAGTCTCAGTAGGAGACTGGGGAAGGTGTGATGTCTAAGTATTGAGTGGTAAGGACGAGTTCATTTCTCAATAGAAAAAAATTAGGATGCAATTGCCCAAAGTACCAGGAATTCATATAACTAGAGGTGTATGAGTTGAGAGGATTGCCTCTGAGTCCTGAGACCTTAGAAGAGTGACATGGAGGGAAGGACACGAAAATGGCCCCTGGCCCCACAATTGTCAGGAGGAGAGCAGGTGGATCTGAGAGACCGTGGGTGGGCATAGGGTTTAGGGAGGAGTCTAGGGTGACCACTCTTGAAGAGGTCACGACACCAGGGTTGACAGGGCTGGCGAGGGAAGGAGCTGTTCTGAAGGATCTGGGTCTGGGTAGTGATACAGTAGTGGAGCTTGTTGGACTTTGAGCTGAGCTCTTTAGAGATCTGAGATCCTGGAGGTGAGGTAGAAGCCGGGAAAGACTCAATGGAGATGACCTATAATAATCAGAGGAAAAGTTGTCATCGAACAAGATTGGGGGTGGGGTGGGGGAGGCCTAAAAGCATCTGTTTTCTCCGGTGCCTGAGATGGCTTTTGTTGTGGGGAGGGCCTGGTGTCAGTGAAATGCAGTGAAGCAAAGCCGCTAGTGCATTCAGGCCGGTGAGAGGACAGGGCCATGGTTTAAGCCGCAAGAATGTAGGCAGCAGAGGGAGGAAGAGGCCTTGCTGTGTTGGTGCCTGAACCAGAGCCTTGTACACGGTGGGGCAAGGACTGTGTGGGAGAGGCCTGCATTATATGATGTGGGGGGGGGGGGGCAGCACAGGGTTTCTCTGTGTAGACAAGGCTGGCCTCAAACTCAGAGACCCCCTGCTTACCTGCCTCTACCTCCCAAGTGCTGGGATTCAAGATGTGCACTGTGACTTTATGTGTGGGTGCTCTTGTCTGTGCATGCACTGGCAGAGACCAAAGAAAAAGACTTGAGGTGTCCTGCCCTATATCTGTTCCCTCTTACTCCTTTGGAGACATTCTTTGAACCTGGAGCTAGGCTGGTGGCTAGCAAGCCCAGTGACCCCTCACCCTGTCTGCCCATCCCCACAGGGCTGAGGTTACAGGTGTGTGCTGGCATCTGAACTCTCACACCAGGCACCCTTACCCACTGATTCATCTCTCCAACCCTCGGGAGACCTTCGTTTTTGTTTTTATTTAGTGTATGAATGCTTTATTGCATGTGTGTCTGTGTACCACATATGTGCCTGGTGCCTTCGGCCTCCAGAAGAGGGTGTCATGTCCCTTGGGTTATAGATGGCTGTGAGCTGCCGTCTGTGGGTGCTGGCTGGCATTGATCCCAAGTCCTCTTGAAGAGGGCAGCGAGCACACTTGAAATGGTCTTGAGCAGACTGGGACTTGCTGTGCTTGCTCTGCCTAAGTGAGGTTCTGCCTGTGGTGGACTGGTTCCATGCAGTGTGTCTGTTTCCCAGTTTGCGTCTGTTTATCTGGTACATATCTGACTTGATGTCTCAACACAAAAGTCATTCTGAAAGCTTTCCTTTACCACGTTCCTCACACAGGGTCCCGCTTCTGGTGCCCTTTGGGCTTCTTTCGCCTTTCACAGTTCCCGCTCATGCGGTTCAGTGTTGATCTAGTTAGGGGAGTCTTCCCTGACTTCTTATTCAGACATGTGATGTGTGCTTGGAAAACAAGCCACCGTGACCGTCCAGGAGTGTTCGTATGTGTGTGTGCACATGTGTGTGAGTGTAATGTAAGATTACCTTCATTTTCACTTCTGCTCTTTACATCCACGTGTGGGTTGCATTATTGACGGGTGTGTGTGCACGCAGGCGCACATGCTATGCAGTGGCGTTGCTCTGCTGTTCTGCTTTCCAGCCTGCTGTCCATAGACTTAGATTTTGGTAGGTCCGTTGGATCATCATTTATGAAGGTTGCTCGCATGACTGGTAGAGAAATGATTTTATGTATTAGTATAGTTGGCTGTAAACCAGTGAGATTCAACTGAAAACACAAAAATTGCATCTATACTAAACATGTAAGGACTCTCACCCTTATTCACCAAATATAGTAGTCCAGTGGTTCTCAGCCTTCCTAATGCTGCGACCCCTACCATAAAATTATTTTGATTCTATTTCATAACTAATTTTGCTACTGTTGTGAATCATAATGTGAATACCTTTTTTTTTTTTTTGGTAGTTGTAGGAGACTCAAGGGGTCATAACCCACAGGTTGAGAAAGAACTATAGTGGGACTATTTCCTGGCCTTCATAAGGTCAGAGGTAATTTAGAGGTGATTTAAAGTAGAGATGTAACATAGAATATATATATATATATATATATATATATATATATATATATATATATATATATATATATATATACACATAAAACATGGTTCTTTAGAAGGGAGTTATTGGCTTTGGTTATTTGTATAGGGGGTCCTGGACTGATCTCTTACTGATACTGAGGAGAGAAATGTTCTGGAGTCCAGCTCCAGTCTTCCGTAGTCTTTTCCTCACTCTAATGTGATGTGTTGGAATTGGCTTGCTCTTTACTGCCTTCTGCACGTTCATCAGTGGACAGTTATTCCACCATTAGTGACCTTAGCAGCTCTGCGCGTGCCTAGTGTTACAAGAATTGGGTATTATGTGTATTGCACTTACTTTAATTGCAGGGAAGTTCTTAGTTTTCCTCAAGAGAAACAATGTGGCTCATGTCCTGTTCACCTGCCCACTACTAAAAATGATCAGTAACATTGGAGTCAACACATGTTATCAGGAAACTTGAGCCTATTAGGAAATAAGATTATTTGGTTTTAGGAAAGCAGACTTGTTTATTTTGGGAACCTGGTCTTTGTGTCTAGTTGGCCTTGAACTTGGAGCAGTCCTGCTTCAGCCTCCTGAGTGCAGAATTCTAGGCCTGACTGGGAATGAAGGTTATTCTAGGCATAAGGTTTTTTTTGTAAAAGATAATAAAGACATGTAGATTCTGAGCTCTGATTATGAATAAATCCCCAGAACATTATTTGTTGTGAGTAGATTCGCCAGTGTTGAGTTGCAGGCTCCTGGATAGCAATTTAGAAGAACCTTAAGGTGAATTGGAATAGAAACAGCCGAGAATGCTAGGCCAAATCGGCTTGGTTCTCTATGTACAGTGTACAGAGATTTAAACATTCTCTTTTTGTGTACTGCTTAGTGTGGTGGTGTACACCTTTTAATTCCAGTACTGGGGGTGGGGTGGGGGAGGAGACACAGGCAAGCAGTTTTTGAGTTCAAGTACAGCCTGGTTTACAAAGGGAGTTCAGGATAGTCGGGGCTACACAGAGAAACCCTGCAAAATAACGAGAAATTCTTGTTTGTGATAATTAGAAATAATGATTTTGTATAGAATGATTTGGATTATGGCTACAAGTGAAAAGTTATATGTTTCCTTCTTATCCTCCAGAATTGCAGAATTGTTGAGTAAGTATAGACCTATAATGATGTTTTTCTCAATTAGCAAACATTTTTTTAACACAATTTTTAAATTTATCGAGACAGGGTTCTCTGTGCAACAGTCCTAGCTGTCCTGGATCTTGCTTTGTAGACCAGGCTAGCCTTGAACTCACAGAGATTCATTCACCTGCCTCTGCCTCCCCAAGTGCTGGGATTAAAGGCAAGCCCCACCATTGCCCTGTAGTAGGTCCTGGACTTACTTCTTCCTTCCTTCCTTCCTTCCTTCCTTCCTCTCCTCTCCTCTCCTCTCCTCTCCTCTCCTCTCCTCTTCTCCCTCCTCCTCCTCCTCCTCCTCCTCCTCCTCCTCCTCCTCCTCCTCCTTCTCTTCTTTCTACAGGCCAGCCTTCTTTTTAACCTGTGTTAGTTTGCTGAATCTGCCAGAACGCTGGGATTGTACACACACCACCACCACATAAAGTCGTACTACCTTACGCTGGTCTTGAACTTGCCACTTTCTTCTCTGCCTCACTCTGTTGAATATTAATGTTATATGTATGTGTGTTTCTTTTTGCATGCGTGTGGAAGCCAGAGGCTAACCTCCAGTGTCTTAACTCAGGAGCTGTCCCTGGTGTTTTGTTTTGGTTTTTCAAGGCAGGGTTTCTCTGTGTAGTTTTGGTACCTGTCCTGGATCTTGCTCTAGACCAGGCTGGCCTCGAACTCACAGAGATCCGCCTGCCTCTGCCTCCCAAGTTCTGAGATTAAAAGCTTGCACCACCCCTGGCTGGCGTCCCTGATGTTTTTGAGACAGGGTCTCATTGGGATCTGAGGTTTGCCAGATAGGCTAGGCTACCTGACTAGTGAACCCCAAGGATCTTGTCTCCAGCACTGGGATTAGAAGTAACTCACTAGCCCTTTAATGTAACTTTTACACAATCTTTTTGTGTGTGGAAAATCAAATGACAAAAACACAAATACTTGGAAAAATAAAACTGAAACTTGTGGAAAAGAAGAGGATCCCAAGGAAAGCATTTTTCTAGGTCTTGGCCTAAAGGTGAATACAGATTCTTTACCCATAGCCACACTGGATGATTTAGAAATTCTTCATTCTTTGTAGTGTGCTACTGGCCAAACGAGGAATTTCCCCTGGGTGAGTGTTTCTGTCAGGTGTGACACAAGACAGGAATGTGTTAATAGAAGGGCAGTCATTTCCTGACACCCAGCTAAAGCTCTTCTGTCATGAGCTCTAATTGAGGTCATTTAAATGGGGCACGAAGGACTGTACTATGTACATAGTTCAGGCTGACTTTGAACTCCGGATTCTCCAGTCTCGGTGTTCTGAGTGCTGGATTGTAGGTGAGTGCTACCCACTACATCTTGTTCCTAGAGTTTGGCCTGTTGGTTTGTTTGTTTGTTCATTTCATACAAATCTTGAGTCTCCTTTTAATTGGTTTATCTTAATTTTTCAAGTGTTTATTGCTATGGTTGCGTATGGCTAAACATACCCATGACCCCAGCATTTAGGAGGTAGAGGCAGGAGGATTAGGAGTTAAGGCCAGACTTTTTCCTATATATAGGGTTAAAGGCTAGCCTGACTGTACTCATAATAGGAAGTGTCAAGAATGTCTTTGATCCCAGCACTTGGGAGGCAGGTGGATCTTTGAGTTGAGGCCAGCCTGGTCTACAGAGCCAGTTCCAGAACAGTCAAGGCTATGCAAAAAAAACTCCTGTCTAAAATAAAACAAAAAACCGGGCTGAAGAGATGGCTCAGAGGTTAAGAGCACTGACTGTTCTTCTAGAGGTCCTGAGTTCAATTCCTGGCACGCACATGGTGGTTCACAACCATCTATAATGAGATCTGGTGCCCTCTTCTGGTGTGCAAGGATACATGGAGGCAGAATGTTGTATATATAATAAATAAATCTTTAAACACCCTCCCAAAACCTTAAAAAAACCAAAAAGAGGAAAAAAGAAACCAATATATGTTAATATATTAAACCAATATGTAACATTAATATATAGGAGGGAAATATTTACTGATAGGATAGGCTTACTAGTTCACTTTCAGGTGGCTATTGTCAGATACAGGCCTTGAGTGATTTTCTAAAGACCTTTATTCAGGGGTGTGTCTGCCTGTCTGTCTGTCTGTCTGCCTGTCTGTCTGTAACCCTGGCTGGCCTGGGACTCATTTGCTATATAGATTAGGCTGGTTTCCGTCTCCTGAATGCTGGATTAAAGATGTGTGCCCAGCTCTATTGAACATTTATTTCCGGTAGTGCTGTAACTTGGTTTTAAATTGGAAAGACTGGTCTAGAGTAGGGTATACCTGGGGACATGTAGGGCATGTAGCCAGGGTGGTGATGGTCAAACACACAGTTCCAGAGCCCATTGTATCTGATGCTGAAGCCTGGGTTTACATGATGATCTGAAAACACGTCAAGGCTAAATAACTCACCAACACACCCTAAACACCCACAGGTACAGAGTTGGGTGTGCACTGATTGAGAGGTAGTCTGTAGAGGTAGACTTTGGCTCCCTCTCCTTTATCCGTGGCCCTATGACGGCAGCCATGTTTTCGGTGTTCATGTTGTGGACTGAAGCAGGAGACAGGCCGTGTGTGAACAGAGAACAGGGAAGCTCGAGGCAGTGGTGTACCAGATGGTTGGGGGCTGTTAGGAAGTCCTGAGTAACTAGCCACTTGTACAAACCTGGAGAGTGGGGCATGGCCTTGGCAGTGCTAGTTATGTTGGGAAAGGACAGCTACATCCTGTTACTGTGAGCCAACAATTGCTAGCTGGTTGTTTCTTTAATGACAAGGTTAGACCTAGTTGAACTCTTGGGGTGCAAATTCTTCGTCAGGATAGAGTGCCAACTACATTGCATAAAACTGCTTAGCTCTTGGATGCAGTTAGTTGGTTTTGGTTCCTGTATAAAGTGTCTGAAGGAATGTTTTATGACTTGTTTTCAGTAGTGTGCATATTTGTAACATTAGATTCATGTACTGAATTTAATTGAAAACTTTACGATCTTTCTGGAGGTAGAAATAGTTGAGTTAGGCTGATCAATAGCACTGAACAAATCAAAAAGAGTTAGAAACCTGTGACAAGATTATGTTCAGATTGTTAACTCACTTGGCTGAATGGCCTCCGTATGCCCTTGGCATTGGCCACTCATCTGACATAAAACTCCCTAATGGCTCTTATCTGGAGATGGGTGTAATCTTGAATGTTTTCATGATTCATCGACTTCGGCAGGGTCAGAGGGAGAACATTTAAAAGTGAATTTCAGAGACGATAAAAAGATTGCAGTTGTGTGTGTGTGTTTAAGTTTTTTTTTCGAGACAGGGTTTCTCTGTGTAGTTTTGGTTCCTGTCCTGGATCTCGCTCTGTAGCCCAGGCTGGCCTTGAACTCACAGAGATCCTCCTGCCTCTGCCTCCCGAGTGCTGGGATTAAAGGCGTGCACCACCGCCACCGCCAGCTGTATGTGTTTTTTGAGACTAGAGTCAGTCGCTCTCGCTCTTCCCTTTAAAAGACATTTTATAACCGGGCGGTGGTGGTGCACACCTTTAATCCCAGCACTCAGGAGGCAGATCCAGGTGGATCTCTGAGTTCGAGGCCAGCCTGGGCTACCAAGTGAGTTCCAGGAAAGGCACAAAGCTACACAGAGAAAAACCCTGTCTCCAAAAACCCAAAAAAAAAAAAAAAAAAAAGACATTTTATGCAGAATGAAAGACTTGGGAAGGTGTTATTTTGGTTCTGTTATTGCACTCTGGGCTTTGTGTATGACAGGCATCTGTTCTATTACTGAATACTCCACAGCTTCGGATTCATTCATTTAACATTTAGCAAGACCATCGTTATCTACAGGTTTTCTGTATAGGGAATTCAGCAAGTACAAGAGACGTTTCCCTTCTTTGAGTCTAAGTCTCTTGAGAGGCAGCTAAGGATCCCACAGTACTGGGATCTGTGGCCTCAAAGTTACATCAATGTGCCTCCTATGTAGAGGGGGCAGTGGGCTCTCTTCATCAGACTTTGTGGAGGCATCCACATTTCACTCTTAATGTTGTGGCCTGAAGGAGGAGGGAGAATACCGCATGAACACAGAACGTTTGTGGGTGTTGAAGGTGCTCGGGTGTTGGGAGATTTTGATCAAACTCCTGCCAATAAAGTTAAACTTTGAATCAGGGCAGAGCCAGCGACCAGCTGACTGAAATTGGCCACAATACAGAAGACGCATAGGAAGGAAGGGGTGGGGACTTGAGTTTGGCACTCCCCTTTTGATTCTGAGACAGGGGAGAGAGGCATCTCCAGTCAAAAAGCAGTGTCAGTTGCTCCTCAGCCTCTCAGCTAGCAGGTTTTCACCCCAGCCTTTGACTCCTGCATCTTATTGATAAATAGAATGATAGATCATTAATTTAAATCTACATAGCAGGGTGCAGCAGAGCCAGAGCTGTGGGACCCTGCCAGGCCATGGCCTCAGTGGCCAGCAGGGTGCTGACCGTGGGGCCCCACAGATGATAATTAAAATAGAAGTAGATTAGTGTGCAGCTGCTAAGCCTACAGAAATCCATCACTTGGCATGTAAGGACAGCTGCAGGGAATGTCTGCCACCAGCTTCTGTTGCAGGCACACCTACAAGTCCATCTCATTCTTTTACTAAAGCACCAGACAGCTACATTCATAAGCCAGATCCACTCTACCTAACTTGATGTTTTAGGTAGCATATATTAAACGTTCAGTAACGTTTGCTCAGTTAAATGAATAGGTCCCCACGTTTAGGAACTCGACTGAGCCCTCTCTGTTCTAACTCCGGTACCTGTGCATAAGTGGCTGATGCAGGAGCCCTCCTTCAGTTGAGGTCCAATACAATGCCTGTTGTCTTTCTTCAAGAGAAGGCCATGGTGGCTTGTAGGGCATATCTTGATTGATTGGGTCTCAGAGTAAGTTTGGTCCTGGAACCAAAGGATCATCACTTCACACTGATCTTTGTGAGTTTTCTTTTATGTACATGGGTGTTTGTTTACCTGCTGTAGTCTCTAAGTCTGTACACCATCTGTGTGCAGTGCCCTTGGAGGCCAGAAGAGGGTGCCAGATCCCCAGGACTGGAGTTCTAGACTTGTCTGAGCCACTGTGTGGGTGCTGGGAATAGAGCCTACATCCTCTGGAAAGGCAGCCAGTGCTTCCAACCTCTCAGCCACAAGAAGATACTAAAGGGCTTCTTGCGAGGCCTTTTACTTTTGGAATGATAAAATCCTTTTTTTCCTTTTGGCAGGGTTTCACTATGTGGCCCTGGCTGTCCTAGAATTCACTGTATAGACCAGGCTGGCCTCAAACTCACAGAGATCCACCTTTCTCTGCCCAGTGCTGGGATTAAAGGCATGTGCGACCCCCCCACCCCCCCCCCCCCAGCTAGAAACATGCTTACATTTGTACAAAAAGCTAACTTTGCATGTCCATACTCAAGAAGAAAAAGAATTGATTTTTAAACACTTGCCTTTTCTCTAAGAGTACATACAAAACCTATAATAGCTCTTTCCAGAGAAACTCAATTGGCAATTTCTTTAACAATGTGTACATTAGAAAACTATGATTAAAAATATGAAAAGTTAAATTCTCCAAAGAAATTAGTAATAATTATTTCATAGGCTCCATTCTAGGAAAACCCGCACACACTGTACACAGACATGTACTATAGTATTTCTAAGCAAGTACCCAAGAAAGGCAGGAGTTCCCAAGGGGGAACTTGAGGACTGGTCTAGTCTATCTGTTTTAAGAAACTACCCCACTCAACAACTACTGTAGGAGACTGCTTACACCTGATTGCACTACAAGCATTAAGTTGTAGTCTGACTCTGAAAACCAGTGAGTTTTTTGACCAGTCAGATTTCCTCCATCATTTGGCTAACAAAGATGATTCAGAGGGTAAAGGCACTTGCTGCCAAGCCTGACAACCTGAGTTCAATCCCTAGGACCCACATAAGTAAGTAAAAAACAGACTTGACAAAGTTGTTCTCTGACCTCCATGTGCACACTGGCATGTGTACACACACACACACACACACACACACACACACACACACACACAGAGAGAGAGAGAGAGAGAGAGAGAGAGAGAGAGAGAGAGAGAAATGTCATTTCTTTGATTTAAAAAAAAAAAAAGAGAGCCAGGCTGTGGTGGCAGACACCATTAATCCCAGCATTCAAAAGGCAGAGGCAGGAGGATCTCTGAGTTTGAGGCCAGCCTGGGCTACAGAATGAGTTCCAGGACAGCCAGGGCTACACGGAGAAACCCCGACTTTGAGAATATATTTAGAGAGGACGATGAAAATGAGCTTGTTTCTCTGGTTTGTGGTGTGCCTGGTTTGCTGATCATGTGAGTGTTGGAGCCCTGTTGCAGCACAATGGGGCAGTGTATACTTGATAGAATATCAGTCTTTAAGTGACTAAGAGCTCAGCCTTTAGTGGACAGACACCATCAGCATTTCCTTAATTGTTCCATTCCATGTCTTTCTTGGTTTTATTTTTTGTGGGAGAAATGACTAGTCACTTACATACACTACTCCACACTAGCTTTTGGCTCTTCCTGTTTTCTACGTCCATAAAGTCTTGCATCTTACACCTAGTGTGACAAGGAGTTCTGAGCCCTGCATTTGTCAGTCATACATCAGTGCAGTGAGTCCATGAAGAATGACACCATGTATGGACTGCTGTGTATAGTGCATGGCCCACACAGAAGCACACTGTGCTGGGTCATTTAGACACTAGGCCTTGCCGCTGTAGTTCCTGTAATTAATGTGTCAGTAGCTCTTGTAAGTATTAGTAAACTTTATAAACTGTGATTAAAATCTTTTTAGATTTGTTTGCCTGCACGTATGTCAGTTCACATAAATGCCTGGTGCCCCAGAAGAGGGGCCTGGAACTGGAGTTACATAGTTAGGGAGTCAGGCTGGGCACATGGAGGTGATGGGAATAGAATCTGGGTTCTCCGCAAGAGGATCAAGTGCTCTTACCTCCAGAACCACCTCCAACTTCTAAAATATGATTTTTTTTTTAAGGGCTGGGAATATAGCTTAGTTGATAGTTCTTGCCTAGCATGTATGAAACCTTGGGTTCTGTTCTCAGCACACAGTAAACTGGGTATGACTGTGTCTGTAAACCTAGCACTTATAGGTGTAGACAGGAGGATCTGATTTCAGGGTTGTCTCTCCGTGACTATGTAGTGAGTTCCAGGGCGATGGGCTACATGAAACATGTCTCAAAAGTGTGATTTTCTGTAGATCCTAGGTATGCATGATATGCACTCAGCTCCGGCCCCTTTCTAGTCGAATACAATTGTGGCTCATTCACAGGCTTCTACATGGGATTCCTGTGGAGACAGACCCAGGGCTTGAATGAGTTCATCAAGGTTGGACTCCTGTAGAAAAGAGGTGTGTGGATGTCTGTGTCTGAGAATGTGTATGTGCAGTTTGGATGCAGGTGCCCACATGGTCTAGAAGAGGGTATCACATCCTTTGCAGTGGGGGCTATGTTTGGTATTCAGATTCTGGAGCTCCTGATTGAGTAGCAAGTGAACTTAACCATCTTTCCAGCATAAACGGAAGATTGTTACGTGTTTCATTCATTCATCCATTCATCCATTCATCTCCCCCCCCCCCCCCACAAGGTTTCTCTATGTAGCTTTGAGCCTGTCTTGGATCTCGCTCTGTAGACCAGGCTGGCCTGGAACTAACTCACAGAGAGTGCTGGGATTAAAGGCATGGGCCACTACTGCCGGGCTTCATTCCAATTTTAAACAGTTGCTTTGTCCTTTCTAGACTAGTTTTCAGCTAAAGCCTGGCATCTCATGGCCTTAAAGCACACAGGACTTAGCAGAAAAGAATGAGAATGTGTGGACTGTATCTGTCATACTGCAGTGGGTAAGGGAGTCTTCTCCTTAAATTATGCTTTCTTACCATTGAGTCAATTTATTTTTCATTTTATTTTAATATTAGCAGTACTCCAGTTTTAATTAAGAGCAAGTATTCAGAATCTTGATAGTGAAGGCTTTCTTGTGTAATTCATGCTAAAGATTTATTTTAATGGCAAACATTGTGTCCTTTAAAATGTAATTGTTCACATAATTATTCTGTGGGCTTGGTGGCACATACCTTTTACTCTCAGGAAGAGAAAGGCGGAACACTGTGATTTTGACTGCAGCCTGATCTACATAGGGAGTTCCAGGTTAGTCAGGGCTACATAGTGTAACTCTGGCATCTTCCCGCATCCCCATAAACTCTATATAAAAGAACATTACTTTTCCAACATAGAATTCCATATAATTAGGGAAGTTTCAAATCACCTTATTTTAGAAATAGAAGGTGCTTGCAAGCCTCTGTCATCAACGAGCTGTTACTAATATCAGAGATTTTATGTGAATGAGTGGCATGTATGTCTGTGCTGCATTTGTGCCTAGAGCCTGTGGAAGCTGGAAGAGGGTGTCTGAGCTCATGGAACCGAAGTTAACAGATGACTTACCATGTGGGTGTTGAGACCTGAACATGGGTCTCCACTTCAGTAAGAACAGCAGGTGTTCTTTACTTGGAACCATCTCTAGGCCCCAGAGCCTGGGTCTTAGTTAACATGTGATATGGGAAAATGTTGTCTACCCAGAACTCTTTTTGGTCTGATGCTCCTGGGTTAGCTTCTGTGATTTCAGGCAGCCAGTGTTTAAATTGATTTCTCACTTAAGCAGGGAAGGGGAAGGTCTTATGGCGGGGGTCTGATGTTGTCTATGCTCTTTGAATATTACAGTTATGCTAAGAAGGAATCGGATCTTAATGGAGCCCAGATGAAGCTTCGAGAGTATGAGGCGGCGCTGAACTCTAAGGATGCAGCGCTGGCTACTGCCCTTGGTGATAAAAAGAGTTTAGAGGGAGATTTGGAGGATCTGAAGGATCAGATTGCCCAGGTAAGATTCTGCCTCGGGCCGTATTGGCTGATCAGTTGACAGTCTGAAACCATGGTCTGTGGGCTTACTTATTTATTATTTTACTTTTAAATAAACCCTATTTATGTTCTTTGGTGGCTTCCCCAAAGGACAGTCTTGGTAGCTAAGATGCAGAGAGCATGGTAGCTTCTCGTCACTTCTGGTCTGGGTTTTGCAGATCTTGCTGCTCTACTGGGTACACTTACCCTCCTCGCTTTCAAGGCCATTTTCATTATTGTACTGGAACATTGAAGCCTGAAGGATTGTCCTCCCCCCTCTCTGTTGAGGACTACTGATTGATGGGTGATCTGAGGTGATGTCCTGGGGTAGAACCAGCAAATGACCGTGAAGTTAAGATGAGATAATAATCATGTTAAGAATTATATAGGAACTCTAGTGCTTGATCCGATTCATTTCTTAACTCATTATTAGATGGTTGCCATATAATCTTTATCATTCTTTTTCCTTATCATAGCTGGAAGCATCTTTATCCGCTGCTAAAAAGCAGTTAGCAGATGAAACTTTACTTAAAGTGGATTTGGAGAATCGTTGTCAGAGCCTTACCGAGGACTTGGAGTTTCGTAAAAATATGTACGAAGAGGTAACTACATAAAAATTTTCTTTCCAAAGGAAACAGACTGGGCGTGGTGGCTCATATCTGTAATCCTAGCACAGTAGAGTTGGGATTTCAAGGTCATGTAGTGAGTTTGAGCATAGTCTGAGAAAACAATGGGCTGGTGAGATGCTGTCTTATCAGGTAAAGGCATGTGCTGCCCCTCCCCAAAAACCCGGGTTTGGTGCCTGGAACCGACTCTTGCAGATTGTCCTCTGACCTCTGTGGGTTCGGGCCACTTGTGTGTTACACAGCCCCATGCCAAATAGAGATAAAAACAAAGTGTAATTTCTTTCCTATAAGGAAAAGATAGCTGATAAAGCGACGGTAGGATTTAGGGATAGAGATACTTTGCAGGTAACTGCACAAGGTTCCACCAGTGCTAAAAGCACCTAAAACCTGAAGCCACTGGGGTGCACAGCTCTAGTTCACCTCTGCCAGGCTTTGTACAGCTTTACTGTCAAGTGCTTAAGCGATTGCTTTAGTGGTGGCTGCCTAACAGATTGCTCCCAATTTAGCAGTTTAGAACCACAAGCTTTGATCATCATTCTGTTTAAATGATCATCATGACTGGTTTGTCAGGAACCTGGAAGCTGGGCCAGAAGTGCATCAGCCCCTTGCCTCTTGTCTTCTCCACACAGCTTCTTAGGATGTGCTTTCTTCAGAGAAAGCCATGAGAGAGTCATGAGAGAGTGAGTGGAACAAGGTAGAAGCTGCATTCTCCTTTATAACCTGGTTGCTGAAGTAGTAGACCATTACTTCTGTCGCATAAACCCTGGCACATAGTGGAGAAAGATTACATTAAGCTTGAGCAGCAGGGGATGAAATGGTTAGTGGCCCCATGGAAGTCTGGCTCTCCCAGCATTTATTTATGGGGTGTGTATAAAACTTGAGTAGCGTTGACAATCCTTGCTGTGGTTGAAGGGTCAGCAATGCAGCTGTTACCAGAAAGCAAGCAGTGATGCTGAAGGAGAAATGTGTGACCCCATCGGCATTAATTAAGGGGAAGATAAACCATTAAGTAGTGCCTTTCAGGGTAGTGTGATTTTTTTTTTTTTCCCCAAACATTTGCTAACAATAATTCTAAACTTACTGCTGGAGTTAGAGAAAATAACAAGAATTGATTCATATCCCCCCCCCCGCCCCCCCAGCTGAGGACCGAACCCAGGGCCTTGCGCTTGCTAGGCAAGCACTCTACCACTGAGCTAAATCCCCAACCCCAATTGATTCATTTTTATAAGAACAGTATTTAATTAGGACAAGTATTGTTGGGACTGGAGACATGGCTCAGTGGTTAAGAGCAGCGGCTGCTCTTCCAGAGGTCCCTGATTCAAGTCCCAGCGCCCATATGGTGGTTATCATTCTTTCTTTTTGTTTGTTTGTTTTGTTTTGTTTCAGGACAGGGTTTCTCTGGTGTTCTGGTGCCTGTCCTGGCTCTCACTTTGTAGACCAGGCTGGCCTCGAACTCACAGAGATCCGCCTGGCTCCGCCTCCTGAGTGCTGGGATTAAAGGCGTGCGCCACCGCCGCCTGGCGGTGGTTATCATTCTTAACTCCAGTTTCATGGGCTCTGTCTCCCTTCTGGCCTTCTTGAGCACAGAATTTAAAAGCCCCACATAAGCATACATGAAAAAGCAAAGTGACCGTGCACATAAAGTTAAAAACCAGAGGTATTGCTGGTGCCAAGAGAACTGGACAAGCAGTCAGACCTGGAGGACAACTTGAGTCAGTTTCTTATTTAGAATAGAACACTGGCTAGGGAAATGGTTCAGTGGATAACGCACTTGCCATGCATGCAATTAATTGTGAGGACCCCAGCAAGCACGTGACAAAGTCAAACAAACAGGCTGTAGAGATCGCTCAGTGGTTAAGAGGACTGGCTGCTCTTCCAAGGTACCGGGGTTCAATTCCCAGCACCCACATGGCAGCTCACAACTGACTATAATTTCATCCTAGGGATCCAACACTCTTCTGGCCTCCATGAGTACTAGGCATGTATGCAGATAAAACATCTATAAAATAAATTTATAAAAAGGAATGATACCTCACAATAATTAAAAAGCCGACAAGCCCCATCACTTAGAGACAAACAGGAGATCCTGGGCTACTGAGATGTGAACTGTTCCTCAAGGACCTTGGGCCCACACACATGCATGTAAAGAACAAACAAAACCCTGGTCCTCTATTTTTCCATGTGAGGAACGGAAAGAACCAAACTGAGTGCTGCAGTGAAAGTTCCATGGAGCCGGTAGCCAGCACTGTTCTGTAATCGTTACCAAGCATTGAATTCCTGAAGTTGATTTATCGTTGCGTTTTGCTTAGCTACGGCTGTCTCTGCCCTGCCATTATTTTAATGTCAGTGGTGAAGCCACCAGAAGAGTTTCTTCTACAGAAGATAATAACTGAAAAATGCAACAGCAGCGAGATTCAGTCAGTATTTTTTATAATGGGGAGTATGTTTGGTCTTTTCCAGCATTGCGGACACTGCCCAACAGACAGGTTTAACCTCTTCATTAGGAACAGTTAGGGGGCAGGAAGAGGAAGGAGAGAGAGCAGTGGAGGCTGCAAGGACATGCTGTAGACGGCTCAGCCTTTCTCCAGCTGAGCCTCATCTCAGTAGCTCCTGTTCCTCCAACACCCTGAGTTCCAGGAGGTTGGGAGCAGAGCTGGGTATTCAACTGGGGTTTCTGATTTTTTTTTCCAAGTGTAATTGTCTTTTTAATGATTAGAGAACCGTGAAGAAATATGCAGGAAGTTAGGACTAGGCATTATGTAGGTGATACAATATGTACTTAACCTGTGAGTATACAAAGATACACAAACAACTTTAATGGGTTTAGTGCCCCCTTGTGGCTTCTTTAATTATTGCAGCTCAAGGCACACTGGTTCATAGTGAGAAGCTAAAATGGACAGTTTTTATTAGTGGGCTTGTGTAGCTAGTCACAAATTCCCTATCCCAGTTTATTTGGACAGTTTCTTAAAACAGTGAAGGATCACAACTACTCAGTCCTACTTTAGTACTTTAGTGGGTTGAGTTAGGCAAGTGACATTGCTATGAAATAGACCCTGCATACATTGTTACTAATAGTGTAACATCAGAGTCTAAGAGGAGTCACGTAAATTACTACTGTATCTAAGAAATAAATCATTGTGTAGAAACGTTCAAGGGTACTGTCCATAGGTGTCCATAGGATTGCCAGTAAGCAGCTTAGGAACACAAACCCTGTTTAGTATTTGATGTGGTGTATTGTCTAGGTCCCTACAGTCATGTGGCGCTTTGGTAAATCATCAGGCCATTTCTTGCCATCAGTGAAGTGAAATAGCTATACCCCTGAAAAGAGCTGGGAAGTTCCTAGGACGTGAGGTCCTGTCATTATGTCATTACTTATAAAACTGAAAGACAGCAGTGTAATCGCACGCCTGTTCTGAGACAGGACAGCCGTGGAGGTTAGTATAAAGCCTCACGCGGCGCTCAGGTTACTCAGGCTGGTGCTAGTGTGGCCCATGTAAGCAGCTGGTTTCATGTTTTTTTTCTCCCTGCAGGAGATCAATGAGACAAGGAGGAAGCATGAGACCCGTTTGGTGGAGGTGGACTCTGGGCGTCAGATTGAGTATGAGTACAAGCTGGCGCAGGCTCTGCATGAGATGAGAGAGCAGCATGATGCTCAAGTGAGGCTGTACAAGGAAGAGCTGGAACAAACCTACCATGCCAAGGTGAGTGCTCGTCAGCCAGTACCTCGGTCATCCTGAAGAGTTGACAGATTGGTGGCTTTATTTGTTTATCTATCTTATGTATGTCGGTGTTTTGTCTGCATGGACTTGTGCATACCAGAAGAGGGCATTGAATCCATGTGGGTGCTGGAGATGGAACCTGGGTTGTCCTCTGGAAGAGGACCAGAACTCTTACCTGCTGAGCTCTCCAGCCCCAGGAATCATTTTTAAAATTAGAGAGAGAAAAAAAGAAATGATTCTTTTACTTAGGAATAAACATGAATATGTTTTCAATGTAGCTTCATGTAGACTAAATGCTACGAGGATATAGATGAAAATGAGGTTATTCTGCTATTACTAGAAGTAAAGGTTTATGTTTGTGCCAGCTGCCACTCTGTCACGTCAGGGTAGTTAACCCAGAGTGTCAAATGCTTTCCAGTCCCAAGGACTTCTGTTGTCTTTCTTTCTGCACACTGCTGCTACTCATGAGGGTCACATTGCCAGTGCATATGGATGTTTCACTCCCTTTGGGTGGTTTGTTTTATAGAAAGGATGTTGGGAAATCTGACTCTTCATTTCTTACATGAACAGATCAAATGATAACATCTTGGTTTTCATTTGCAAATGATTTTTCTCATGTTAAATGTTAAATGACTAAATTAAAAAATACTAGTTAGAGGCGGAGGTAGAAAATTGATGGAGTCATTTAAAAGAATTCCCATTGCTTGGCCTCCCACTGTTACTGTTGAGTGTTGGTTATGTAATGAAGTAGTAATGGGCATTGCATGTAAGAGCCCCCAGGAGGAGTTCCTGCAGCCGCCCAGCACTGCTGAGTGCTGCCATTGAGCTAGACAGTGCAGGAGTGAAAATCCCAGACTGGATTAGAAATCTGAAGGAACACAGAAACAAATACTTTCCAGTTTCTCCATTTCTCACTCCTGTTTTACACACACACACACACACACACACACACACACACACACACACACAGAGCATTTGGAGATGTATGCATTGTTTTTGTGAGATCCTCTTTTGCTTCTGAAAGGAAGAGTCTGTCTGGTTACAAAGTTTATTCTGTATTAGATTTGGTGGGTTAGGAATATGGATTGTTTCCTTTACACACATCACTATGGTCAAGTTTTTATTTTTTATTTTATTTATTTATTTATTTTTTTGCTGGAGCTGAGGACCGAACCCAGGGCCTTGCGCTTGCTAGGCAAGTGCACTACTACTGAGCTAAATCACCAACCCTAGTCAAGTTTTTATTGCCATTTCTTTGATAGTGCTATCCTAGGTAGTAAATGCTTAGTGGGTGAAATGCTGGAAAAATAAACGGAGTTAACGACCTCGATGCCTGGAACTTGTTTAGATTCATAGTTTTAGAAGTGAGTCTGAGAGGACAGGTGCATGGCCATGTACGTCAGCAGACCAGCCAAGTCTTTCCTGTGTTTCGTCAGCCAGCTCCCAGCAGGGCTTAGGTTTGCAGTGTCTTGGTGAGTCACGCTTCCTCGTTTGTCAGCTGTAACTTACTAGGTGAGACTGACTGGCCCCCTGTTGTTACAGCTGGAGAATGCCAGGCTGTCCTCAGAGATGAACACTTCCACTGTCAACAGTGCCCGGGAAGAACTGATGGAGAGCCGCATGAGGATCGAGAGCCTCTCCTCACAGCTTTCTAACCTGCAGAAGGAGGTGAGTCGGCACGTGCCTCTGAGCAGAACTGAGGTTACACTGCCATCGCCGTCTTCCTGTTCCTGCCTGCCTGTGCCACCTCTCTCCATCTGTCACAGATGAGACACACTCCCTCTGGTTTTTGTTTTTTTTTGTTTTTTTTTTTTTTTTAACCCCCCAGACAGGGTTTCTTTGTGTAGCTCTGTGCCTGTCCTGGATCTCGCTCTGTAGACCAGGTTCACCTCGAACTCACAGAGATCCACCTGTCTCTGCCTCCCGAGTGCTGGGATTAAAGGCGTGCGCCCCCACTGCCCGGCCTTTTTTTTTGAATAGTGCTCTTCTAAATTTGTTTCACCGCATAAATATCTCGCAGCTTTGTGCTGGTGCACACCAGTAGTTCCAGCACCGGAGAGGCAGAGGTAAGAGGATTGCTGCAGTTTCAAGGCCAGCCTGGGTTATTCCGGGATAGCCTGGGCTACATAGTAACCTCTGTCTCAAAATTCCCCTTCTCCCCAAGACACCTGAGCAGTGCCTCATTCCAAATTAACTGGAAGGTTATGCGGAGATCCACTGGTCACTCACTGGACCCTCTGAGTCTAACCTTTGTGGTACCGCTCCCGCTCAGTCCTCATCACACTTGGAAACCAAAATGAAGAACAAGAGAAATGTGGGGGATGCCTTCTTTCTCCTTGTGCTTGACATTAGTCAGGGGCTATGAATCTCTGGAGTCATTAAGTCACAGTGACAAGTGACTGCCTTTCTCCTTGTTGACTGGCGGCCTGCCCTGGTGGTGGCATGCTCCAGCTGCAGTGAAGTAGCCTGGATGTGGCACCAAGTCGCTTCCATTGGGAGGCCATGCTGGATAAAGTGATACGAACATTCACACTCGATTCAGCATGGCCGCTCTCTTTAATGACCTGGGGAGTCACTCTGGCCTTTTGTCTTTTTCCTGATCAGAGAAACCTGTTTAAACTTTATTTTATTTTATTGAGCAGGCTTTTCTTCCTGTTTTATTTTATTTTTTTTCTTTCCCCCTTTTTCCTTTTTAGCAAAATCTTTTTAGGTATAAAAGCATGTATTGTGGGCTTTAGAAAATAAAGCAGAAAATTAGTCACATGAAAGAGTTAACAGAGATCTTTACATTGCTGCCTTGTGCATTTCATTACTTTTGTCATAAAACCTTTTTGGAGTTAGTTTGTTCTGCTAGTATTTTGAACTTTTCATCTAACTATGGACTGTTTACTTCCTCAAACCACAGACGAGGTGAGTTTAATGACTTGCCCGAGGTTTCAGGGTAACCAAGGGTTCTCCCTTCCTTCCCCATAGTCCCTTTATACCCAGCCCTCGCTGAAAAGTTTCTCTGAGGAATTTGCTCTGTGTTGCACCGTCTATCTTAGTCCTTCTGGGCTGCTTTAACACAATGTTATAAAGTTCACACACACACACACACACACATACACACACACACACACACAAACTCACGCTCTCACTCAGGTCCTCAAGATTGTTTGGCAAGCACTTTACTGACTGAGGCCCTGGTTCAGCATTCGGAAGGCCAGGGAAGATTAAATGGTGAGATCATAAGCCGGGCGGTGGTGGCACACGCCTTTAATCTCATCACTCGGGAGGCAGAGGCAGGTGGATCGCTGTGAGTTTGAGGGCTAGCCTGGGCTGCAGAGTAAGTTCTAGGAAAGACTCCAAAGCTATACAGAGAAACCCTGTGGGGAAAAGGAGGTGAGATCATTTCCATATCCTTAGATCTGGCTGTCTCCTGTTTTCCTATGGTCAAAGGGCAAATACACTCACTATCCAGAACCTATTTTATGAAAGTACTAATTCTAGGTGCTAGGGATCAATGGAAAGATGCTTTCTTTTAGTATTGCCATGTTGGAGAGCAGAATTTCCAGTGTGAATTTGGGGGAACAGTATTCTGGAAATGGGCCATTGTGTTCTACGATGAGTTGATACCAGCCACTCTCCGTTAGCTAGTGCTCACATACCCGTCTCTCGTTCACTTGGCTGTTGCTCCTCTTGAGGCTGTTTTACAGCCAAGGAGCAGAGATTTACTGTGGTTAAATACGGTGGTCTGGGGCCTTGGAGCCAGGTCTAGGTCCTGACTCCAGTTCAGTCTTTTCCTTGTTTTTCTGATGAGTCTACTTCCTTGCCTCTAAGTGCTTTCAGTTTAGTGGATTTTAACTGGCACCCTTGGGGTTTCTAGTAGACAGGAGACGAGCATCTGCTTCAGCTGCTGTGGTTTTAGTTTGTCAGGGCAGAGGGAGTCTCTCTCTACTCGTCACTGACAGAAGGCTTGTGTTGAGGAATAAGTGAACACATTGACGCACACGTTTGTTTCATCGAACTTGCTGGGTAACCTGGGAAGGCTTAAGGCTTAACCAGCCTTCCTGCTTCTGGGATTGCAGCTGTGGGCCACTGTGTCCAGTTTGGTAAGAGGTGTTGGTGAGTGTTTTCAGTCTTAGAAAAGAGGGGAAAGATCTGTGTAATGCTTTTCTCTCGTGTGTCTGAGTGTTGTTGAGTCACGGTAGTTTCATCATGCTGCTGTTGGGTCATAAGGGTTTCCTTCTGTGAATGTGACCCATGGCTCCTGACCTTCCTAAATTGAAGATTGAAGCAGCCTTTTGTTTTCTTTTGTCTTTTGGTTTTTTTTTTTTTTTTTTTTGGTTTTTCGAGACAGGGTTTCTTTGTGTAGCTTGTCCTGCCAGATTGTCCTGTCCTGGAACTCACTTTGTAGACCAGGCTGGCCTCGAACTCATAGAGATCCTCCTGCCTCTGCCTCCCAAGTGCTGGGATTAAAGGTGTGTGCCAGCGCCCGGCAATTTTTCACTCTTAATTCTGTATTATCTAAAGCAGTAGACCAGAGACATTTGGTTTCTTGTCTTAATGCTGACTTGTTGATTTTCCTTTCCATTGATTGATTGTGTGTGCATGTATGTGGGTGTGTGTACCATGGCACACATGTGAAGGGGGAGGATAATCTGGGAGTTGAGCACCTCCTCCTTCCGTGTGGATTCTGGGGGGTTGAACTTAGGTTGCTGGGGTTAGTGGCAAGCAGTTTCTGCTCCCTGAGCCGTTTCACAGGCCCAACTCTCCTTTAGTGTTGGTTTTGTGGCTCATTCTGTTCTTTACTTCCCGTGTGTTAAATAAAGTGAAGAGATTGAAGAGTAGGTATTCTGAATTCAGCTTGTTAGGAAGGAAACAGGAAGTAAGTGTCCGGTGCCTTCGCGCGCGCGCGCACTCTCCTTGTTTTACTGTGCCCTCACCAGTGCTTGTGGGGGGTCAGAGGCACAGATGGCGTCAGGCTTGGTGGGAGGTGCCTTTACTGGCTGAGCCATCTTACTGGCTGCATATTGGTCAAATGTTAGATTCCGGGTAAAGAAGAAACAGGACAGCCCTCTATATCTTGTCTGGTTTGCCTCTGGTAGCGTCTGTGTTACCCCGGGACAAACGCAGAAACTGGCAGCCACGTGTTGCTGTTAACTAGACAGCAGACTCCCTGGTGCCGCCAATTTGCTTGCTGTCCTCTTCTGTCCCGTAGGATTTTCTTGGTTTTTCATGATCTTGAGTTTGAAGGAGGATGGGCTTGGTATTCCGCTAGATAACTCTTCAGTGTGGGTTTGCCTGGTGCTCGTCACAGTATTGGACAGGCTACAGTTTCAAGTGCAGTTTCACGGCAATATTAAGGACCACGTGAGGATCACTGAGGATATGCAATGACCAGTAGCATTTCCCAGATTTCTTACTGTTCAGAGTCAGTGGCCTTTCATTTCCTGCCGCCTGGCCCATCCAGACAAGAGTTAATAAGCTCCATGTCTTGAGAGAGAGGGATCTGTTGTCATTGAGTAGAACTGCTCTGGAAAGCTCTTAACCACCAAGCCTCCTCTGAAGCCCAACCTGCTTTCTTGTGTTGCTGGGGGTTGAACCCAAGGCCTGAGCATTTTATGCAAGCACTCTACTACTACTGAGCCACAATCCAGCATCTTATTAGCTGATTTTAAAGCATGCTTTAGGTTTATCATACATTTTCTGTTGTCTCAGCCCTAGAATCATACATTTCTCCATGACCTCCTGGTTCTTTTTACTGGATAATGGTAAATTATCCATGGAATGTGCACCGGTGTCTCTGCTTCTGGGCTGTCTTATAGGACAGGGTTAGCGCTGGCCCCCAACCCACACATCTGGGCCTTCTCACAGAACAGGTTATACACTCCCCAACACACATTTGAGCCCTCATACAACAAGTTATAACACACACACACACACACACACACACACACATCCCTGGGCCTTGTAGCACAGGTTATACACGCCCCCCCCCCTCAACACACACACACACACACACACACACACACACACACACATACACCTTCTCAAAGAATAGGTATGAGGTGCAGGTATGCTTGCACGTGCAAACACACTCAGTATGCTTTTGGTACTGGTATCTCTGCTTCTGGGCCATCTCATAAACTAAATTGCACACACACACCTTCTCATAGAACAGGTTACACACCCCTCCTGCACACATGCACACGCTAACTTAGCATAGCCATAATCTGTAATTGTTTTTCTCTCTGGTCATATGTATTTGTATTAAGTTAAGCAGAAATTCATGCAGTTGTCTCATGATACTACAGGGTTCTTCTGGCTTCTTTTCTCACCTGTTGTAACCTCTGAGTCTGGTTTTTATCATCTAGTTACTTGCTGGACACCATTATATGTTTAAAATTTTGAGCCTGTACTTGTTCGAAGAATAAACTCTAGTAGCACAGTATTTATTAGTGTCTTTCTTTCTCCAGATTTAAGATTTTCCACAGTAGGTCCCTGTCTCTCACTTGGGTGGGTACTTGGGATTCTGAGGGCCTTGGCTTCCATCATTCTTTTTGAGCTGATTACCCTTGTCATTTTCTGGGGCTACTGAGATGAATTCTGTCATGAAGAAACATGGGTGAATGATTTCCTAGTGAGCTACAAGGTTTTAAAGATGAGCTTCATGATAGATAGATAGAGGATGTGTGATTTTTCACTCTGTATGCCAAATACAGCTGCTGTATTTCCGGTAACAGTTTACACATCACCATGTAGCATATGTGTAACCAAACAGGAGATGATGGGGCTACCCTAAAGAGACTGGTACATTCAGTGTGGTAGCCAGACCCCCTTTTCTTTGGTCTTTAGAATGTGCCCCAGCATCTCTCCAAGGCATACTCTCACATGCCCTTTAGTGTTCCTTTTGTGAAGGAGTATGCTTGGCCCTCTTTAGTTTTGAAGTGAGGCCCTTGCAGGAAAGTCAGACTTGAGGTTTCCACAGCGGTAGGGTAAATGTTTATTTGGTTAACACTGAAAACTTATATGTACATTTCCAAACTTTAATTTGAGAAATACTTCTTCTTAGGCTTCTGTTACCCAAGACTTTTTATAAGAGCTGTATTTTACATTTTAAAATATCAAATTATTTATTTATTTTATAATGTTTTATTTAGGATTTGGGGCTTAATTTCTCACGGTCAGGATCTTTTGAGCTCTGAGTCAGAGCTCCTGCAAGGCTGTGTTTGTGCTCTAGTTAGGAGCTGGGTTAAAATAGCTGCCTTGTACTCTTGGTGAAGTGGTCCAGGAAAGTAAATGTATTCCTTTGACTCTGAAGTCTAGAGCGTGTTTGGAAAGGATTCAAGAGTTGGAGGACATGCTTGCTAAAGAGAAAGACAACTCTCGCCGCATGCTGTCTGACAAAGAGAGAGAGATGGCGGAGATAAGGGACCAGATGCAGCAGCAGCTGAACGATTATGAACAGCTGCTTGACGTGAAGCTGGCCCTGGACATGGAGATCAGCGCCTACAGGAAACTCTTAGAAGGCGAGGAGGAGCGGTAAGGCTCTCTGGCATGCATCCCCGTGCCCACAAGCTGGGGTTGCCCCCACTTTCTCCCCTTTGTCTCCCTTATAGGCAGTGCTTTGGGGCTGCTCTACGTCAAAGCCTTGCCTCCTGCTTCACTAAGACATTTACAAATAATTCATAGTGAAGAACAGCCCCTACACTCCAAAGTGTCTGTCTCTAAGAAACCCAGAGCAGCTGGGTGAGGTGGTGCATGCCTTTAATCCCAGCACTCAGGAGAGCTCTGTGAGTTCAAGACCAGTCTGGTCTACAAAGTGAGTTCCAGGACAGTCAGGACTGTTAACACAGAGAAACCCCATCTTGAAAACCAAAACAAAATCCAGTGCATTCTGCAGCATGAACAACACAACTGTTCTAAGTGGTTTACATTTCTTTCATGCATATTTCCAAATGTAGTAAATGGAATGAAATTGTATTATTAACTGCTCTCATTTGTAAGGAGAAGAAAACATTTCTTTTGAAAAGGAGGAAAACAACTTTGAAATTTTCTGTCATTTGTTTTAAGTAGAAATAGATTTAAAAAAAAAATTATTTATTTATTATGTATACAGTGTTCTACCTGCATGGATGCCTGCAGGCCAGAAGAGGGTACTAGATCTCATTATAGATGGTTGTGGGCCACCAAGTGGTTGCTGGGAATTTTTTTTCTTTTTTTCTGGAACTGAAGACCGAACCCAGGGCCTTGCAAGGCTTGCTAGGCAAGCGCTCTACCACTGAGGTAAATCCCCAGCCCCGTGGTTGCTGGGAATTGAACTCAGGTCCTCTGAAAGAGCAGCCAGTGCTCTTAACCTCTGAGCCATCTCTCTCCAGCCCCTAGAAATAGGTCTCAATTTATTGTTATTACTGTAAATATTGAGTTGGCTCTTTGCATTGGAGATTTCAGATGTTTTAGTAATGCAATATGAATATCACAGTTTGACTAAATGTTGCTTTGGGTGAGGCATTTATTGGCATTGTCTCACATGGTGAGGGGTTCCTTGCTTTAGAAACGCCCATGGAGACCGAAGCCTAGGTGAGTCAGGTTCTCCGTCAGCAGACTCTTGTCTTCCCGTGTAGGTTAAAGCTCTCTCCGAGCCCTTCCTCCCGGGTGACCGTGTCCCGAGCGTCGTCCAGCCGCAGTGTCCGTACCACTCGGGGAAAGCGGAAGAGAGTGGACGTGGAAGAGTCGGAGGCCAGCAGTAGTGTCAGCATCTCCCACTCGGCCTCAGCCACCGGGAATGTGTGCATTGAAGAGATCGATGTTGACGGCAAGTTCATCCGCTTGAAGAACACTTCTGAGCAGGTGAAAGGATGGACCGTCTCCTCAGGCCTGCTTTGCAGGCTGCTGGGCTGCTGTAGACAGTGATGGCTGACCGCCATCTGTGTGCTTCTCTCTCCCAGTCTCGGTGGCCTGAAGAACTTCTTTCTTGTGTTTGTTTATTGTGGTGGGGGATGGTGTCCCTGTGCTGCAGCGGGGTCAGGAAGTCAGAGAGGCACTCTCCTTCCACTGTGTGGGGTTGTTCTGAACTTGAACTCAGGCTATCAGCCTTGCTGGCGACCCCCACTACCCAGTAAACCCTCTTCCCAGCCTCAGGTTTTCTTTGTGAATCTAACTTTGCCTGCTCGATCCCTTACCCAGATTTGGCCATTTCATGATGGTCCTCCCAGAGATGAAATAGAAGTTTCTGTGGCCAGACTGGTGAAGTTGCAGTTATTGATAAAGCTTTAGGGAAGAATGTGGGCTCACGTATGTTGAAGGACCTTTTTCCTCTCAAACTTAATGAATGAACAAATGTTCGTGATCTGATTTATATAAAAATAGTAATGACGTGAATCTCCGTCTTGGAATAGTTGGTGTGAACAGGAAGTATCCACTGCAGGGATTTCTGAGGTTTAGAACTGGGACTTTAACGAGCTCTGGTTCTGAAGGAGCTGTGAAGATGTAGGGTAGTGCTGGAGGAAACAGTCTCAGGGCACAGGGGAGGGAATGTCACTCACTTGGAGCATATGTTCAGGGTCACTGTCTTTCTCACCAGACTGTTAGAACTGTTGTGCATGTACATGTGTTTACACAAGCCAGCGAGCACGGGCAGTTCCAGGAGAGACTGGGCTGGGGGCTGGTTGGCCACGACTTGGAAACAGTAGCAGCCAGCAGTGGGCAGCTAACCTCAGCCTCGAGTGGAGCCTAATTGCTGGCTGTCTTCACGCCTCCTCATTGGGGGGCTGGGGCTGGGGTTGACAGTAGTCTGCCAGGTGTGGCTTAGTGCTTCTTTAGCTTGCTTTTAAACTCTTAGTAACAGCTTAATTTGGGCAAAGCTGGCACAGATGCAGAAGACAAAAACAAAATTCCCTCCTTATCTTTGTCGGCCATGAGTGTCTACATTAAAAATGGAAGTTGTCAGACATTAGGTGTTTTGTCTGTGTTTTCATGGCTGGATTGTGTTGTAAATCATAAAGCCCCATCTGACTTAGCAGTGAACACCATCCTTGTTCTGTGTTTTCCTCTCCCGTTTTGTCCCCTTTAACGTTCAGACCCTTGTGGGGATGGATGGTGTGCAGCGGTCATGAAGTTATCTTTGCAGAGAGACAAAGTTGAGTGCGTATCCTGGGAAGGCCTTAGCTTCTGAGCCTTTATGGATTCATGGATCTGATTATTTCATGATTTTCTTTATATGTGAAGTAACCTTGTTTTATTGTGTCTCGTGACTAGGATCAACCAATGGGAGGCTGGGAGATGATCCGAAAAATTGGAGACACATCAGTCAGTTACAAATATACCTCAAGATATGTGCTGAAGGCAGGCCAGACCGTTACAGTAAGTGACCTCCGTCATCCTTTAACTTCATTATCTTAAGCATGGATAAAATAGCTGTAACAAAACAAAACAGTTTGGCAGAAGGAGCAGCGTTTTAGAAATGGGCTGTAAACTGTCTTTACATTGTAGGGTGGTGTGTGCTCTGAAAGATTTAAAAGTCCTGCTGCCTTCAGAGCGCTGAAGGGACTGACGGTTTGCATTAGGTTTTGTCTGGTTTGGTGGGTGTAAAATAGTTACCTCTTAACTACTTGTACCTACTTCAATTCCGGATACTGTACAGCATGAAGAGTTGTAGGAAGCTAAATACTAGCTAGCATCAGCCTACAGTTACCTTGGACAAACTGTAATGTGCTGATATCCTGGCTCAGCCTTGACCTTACCTGTTTTCAGGGTTGGAGTTGCAGGATTGGATTTCTGACAGAGGCCCTTTGGTAGTCCAGTGTAGTAGGCTGCATGTGCCTGCAACTCTTCTGCTTGGGAGGTTGAGGCCAAACGTTGTAAGTTCAAAGCCACCCTGGTCAGCATATTAGCAAGACTTTGTCTTAAATAATGTCCTTGGCCTGAGGAGATGGGCCAGTTGCGACCACTCTGCAGCTCCAGACAGGTGAAATCCTGGCACTGAGCGGGTAGACACGAAATCTCACCACTAGCTGAGGAGCCATTGGCATCTGATAGCTATGGGAAAGGGAGACTCAGTTTCCTTTAATGATGTGACTCCTGAGAGGCTGACCACTCCCCAGTCCCAAGACTGGCTAGATGGGGAAAGGAGGAGAAAAAGTCATCTCAGAGTTAGATGTGAAGGGCCGGGAGGGAGGAGGGAGGTGTAGGGCGTGAATATGTTCAAAATACTTCGTGTGAAAAGTCTCAAAAATAATTGGAAGAAAACAAAAAAGCCAGGCATGGTGGTACGGGGCTGGGAAGGGAGAGGCGGGTAGTTTGAGGCCAGCCTGGTTTATAGAGTTCCAAGATAGCCAGGGATATACAGAGAAACTTAATCTTGAAAATCCCCAAACAGCCACTTGCTGCTTTTCTAGAAGACCAGTTTGAGTCCCAGCACCCATATCAGGTGGCTTTAAACCACTCGTGAATTCAGGGGGCCTGACACTGCCCTCTTCTGGACTCTGAAGCACCTACACAAGTGAACAAATGTAAATAAGACAGACACCACCCCCCCCCCCCCCCCCACCCCCCACAGCCTTCCCCCCTCAAAAAAATAAAACCAGGGATAGTTCCCTGGTTATCCAGAGCGCTGGCTAAATGCCATTCTGGACTGAGCTTTCTGTTGATGTGTTTAAAACCGATTTCAAACAGCAGTGCGTTGAGTTTCGGAGAAGTATAACTCAGAGCTAACAAAAGATTCCTTTGTTTTTATTTAGCAAGCAAATTATGAAACAGTCAAGGGGCGGTGGTGGTGCACGCCTTTGATCCCAGCACTTGGGAGGCAGAGGCAGGAGGATCTCTGTGAGTTCGAGGAAGAAAAGAAAAGAAAAGAAACAGTCAAATCTGTTAACTTTACTGATTTCAAAGACGAATTTCCTTGACGAATGTAGGTGTGACTGCTCGTTGTTCTTATGGATTCCTTAGGGAAAAATAAGTGTTGCTGAGTGTGGGGAGCACACTTCATCTTAGCACTAGGGACCTGGAAGTCAGGAGGCTAAGGCCATTCATAGCTCCACGGTGAGTCTGAGGCCAGCTTGGGCTGCATGAGATCCTGTCTCAAGAAAACAGAAAGGTGCTTTTTTAAGCACCTTTTTTTTTTTTTTTTCCCCCTTGAGACAAGGTGTCTGTAATCTTGGCTGTCCTGGAACTTCTGTATGTTAGGCTGGCGTTGAGCTCAGTTTGTCTCTGCCTCCCAAAAGCTGGGATTAAAGGCTGGTACCACACCTGGCTTCCCCCTCCCTCCTTAGGGCTCCCCTATATTCTGTCTTAGCCTCCCACATATTTATAATTTTGATCAGAACAGACCTTAATGTTTAAGATCAAAGGCTCAAAATGCAGGTAGAATTTCTCTGAAGTATAGAGAGCTTTGACATCTCTCTGAAAATAGCAGGTGTTAATTTTGTAATAATGGGTGAAAATGAGAAGAAATATCCTAACTGCTCTATTCTCCTCTTTAGTAATTATATGAGAGAAGAGTGCTTAGTTCTATTATGTGTCTTAGGGAAACTGCATAATGTGTTTGAAAGAATTTGGGATTTTAATTCAGAAGGTTTAGACTTGAATATTCACTGTCTCTCGTAATGTGGAGTCATTATGCCAATCGTCTGCCTTACCCACTGATGTACCCCAGGGATTAGAGATTGCTCCTGGAGGTGTTGTGTATGAGGTAATGCAGTGTAGTGTTTCTTTAGCTCACATTAAGTGTGATCAGCTTTTTGGGACATAGTGAGGGAGATTTTCCTATGACATTTTACAAGGCAAATGCAGGGATCAGTCTGAAGATGGAGAACAGAGATGAAAACCCTGTGTATGCTTTTAAAAATTTATTGTTTTATTTTAAAAACTTACCAAGGTATAAAGTTAATTCTGGAACTGTATTTAATCTATTTTGTTCAGAATATCATCAAAGCAGGGCATAGTGGTGCCCACCTTTGATCTCAGCATCAGGAAGGCCAAGGCAGGTGGACCTATGAGTATAAGGCCAGCCTTGTCTATAGTGAGTTCTAGGACAGCCAGGGCTACACAGAGAAACCCAAAAAACAAATACCCCGCCCCCCTAAACAAACAAAACCCCTCATATCAATATAAAATTATTAGTTAAGAATGTTAGCTGTTTCCTAAGTTTCTGAGATCTGGGGTGCACAGAGTATCTTTTACTTGATCAGCCACAGGTCAGGCACGTAAGCCACATATTGACATGTTGCTACTCACACTAAACCAACTGTGTGATTCTGTGTAGATAGTGAAAAGTGTCACAGGAAGTACCTGAAAGTTGGCTCAGGTCCTGACGCCTTTTTTCGTTTCATCTGGTAAATTCCATTTTTGATACTCAGTGGAATATCTTGACGCTTCCATGGGCCTTTCTGCCCAGAACTAGAGGAGTAACTCCGTTTCTGTGGGGTGCACAGGCCTAGGCACCCCCTTATGGGGGTTAGGTACTGCTGCTGCAGGAGCAAAGCGCCTTAGAGGGAGCAAGGGGTGTTTCTCGTGGGATTCATAGACTTCCTCCATAAGGTTAAGACTGGTTATAGCTGACTGAGGATAGTGATACCACAAAGGTGTAATGGTTGTCTAGGATTTCTACCTAGGTTTTCGAAAAGAAAACTCTTTAAAAAATTATGCCTGTCTTTGTACTGTATAAGGTGGTGTGCATCACATGCATGCATATGCCCACAGGGCCAACCCCAGATGCCCTGAAACTGGAGTTGGGTGTGGTCAGTGAGTAGCCCATATGGGTCCTGGGAATTGAACCTGGGTTCTCTACAAGAGCAGTGCACATGTAACTGCTGAGCTCTCTCTCTCTAGCCCTCCGTTCTTGCGTTTTCTGATTGCCAGTTTTTTCCATCCCACCTGTTCACTTCTGCCAAGAACACTTTAAAAAACATGGCAGAATTTCCATGCTGATGAAGGGAATGCATTTATTTTCTTTGGCTTATTTCAATAGCAATTATGTTTTACCTGGAACTTTTCCTGCATTCCTCTGTGGAGCATAATCAGAGATGCGCTGGGGCACTGTGACACTGTCACCGATTGGGGATGAGTTACTCTTCCTGAATATTTCAGATAGACTGTTAGCTATAGACCATCAACTGTTCTTGAAATTGGAGGGGTGTGTACACATATGTGTATGTGTGCATATGCACATGTGTCTCTGGGTCTCTTGGAAGGGTGACCCATGAAGCCCATAGAGCAGAGGTTCTCAACCTGTGGGTCTCAAGCATTGGAAAACATATTTCTGATAGTCTTAGACACCTCTCAGTAGCAAAATTACAGTTAGAAAGTAGCAATGAAATAATTTTATGGTGGGAGTCACCACACCATAAGGAGCTGTAGTAAAGGGTCAGGGCTTTAGGAAGGTTGAGAACCACTGCCGTAGAGCGGTTGGTTGTTAATGGTACCATTGAGTGAGCAGGTACCTTTGTACTGGTCGTCACTTCAATAGCAATCCCACCTATTCTAGGTAACCATTGTTGCCCATTATTGTGGATGAAGACAGTAAGAAAACTTGTTCTGGGTCTGTAGTTGGAGATCTTCTCTCCAGGTGCCACCAAGCCCCCGGGGTCCCACAACCCACATATAAAATAATCACTCAGATGCTTATATTACTTATAAACTGTATAGCCATGGCAGGCTTCTTGTTATCTAGTTCTTCTATTTTAAATTAATCCATTTCTATTAATCTATAACTTGCCACATGGCTCGTGGCTTGCCTGTACCTTACATCTTGCTTGTCACGGTGGCAGCTGGCAGTTCTCTGCCTCAGGCTTCCACTTCTCAGAATTCTCTTCTCTGCTTGTCCCACCTATACTTCCTGCCTGGCTACTGGCCAAACAGTGTTTCATTTATACAGAGCGATATCCACAGCACAGGTCAGCTGTTTTGTGGGATGGCTAGGCTAGAGTATGGAGCTTGATGGTTGCCGTGTGAGGAAGCTGAGGCCTGCAGAAGCTCTGAGCTATGGTGACTGCAGGCAGCTGGGCAGAGTTCGCAGACGGTTAGAGGAAGAGGAAAAGTGTAGCGTTGTGTGTGAGTGCTGGGCTCTGAGTGTCCTGATGTCCTTTCTCTCTTCCAGATATGGGCTGCAAATGCTGGAGTCACAGCCAGTCCTCCAACGGACCTCATCTGGAAGAACCAGAACTCTTGGGGCACTGGTGAAGATGTGAAGGTCGTACTGAGAAATTCTCAGGGAGAGGTACAGTACAGCGCCCCTGTGGCCCCATTTCAGCAGACTGACTCCTTATCAGACATCCATTGAAATGCGAAGTACCCCAGGCTTCAGTCAGACCAAGGCTGCCAAGTCATTGATACTGGGAAAGTGGAAAGCACCACACGTGAACATAGAGTGTCTCCGAGTGGTCCTGGGCCTGGTCAGGGTCTGTTTCTCCCCACTGCACACTGGCTTTGGGACTTTGAGTGGTTTCAGCTCAGAATGTTCACATTTTATCCAAACAGCATCTGATACAGAATGTCTACCTGGTAAATGCTTATGCTGTTAACCTTGTAAATGCTCACACTGTTAGCCTAGTAAATGTTTGTGTGGTCAACTCTGCTATACTAGTTCTCCGTGCTCAGAAAACTAAGTGTAAGATGGTGGTGTATTTTTTCACCCATGTGAGCCCCAGGATTCTTGTCAAAGGACTGTAGCTGCATTTGATGTTTGCTGTAAGGACTCAGGTAAAATGCTGTTGTTTTGGTTAAAACAGACTGGTGCTTGTGGGCTGACTGACTATTTGTAAAGCTGGCCTTCACAGAACTGAAGCTTCTGGCTGAGCCTCTAGCTTCCTCCTCCATCTTGCTGCATTGATTCATGTCCACACAGAACCTGTCCTAGAGCCTCATTTTGTTTACAAAGCGTGTCCTTGGATATGCTTCAGGTGAAGCTGGCTCCAGGACACTGTCTTTGTGATACTGTCTTTTGTTTTAGCCCAGGGAGTCTGTCAGTGTTCAGATAAGCTTCTGCTGAAGCCATTCCGCTGTGTTTTCTTGAGTGACCTTTGGACTTAGGATGCGCAAAGCACTCTCTAGGACACACTCATTTGCTAGCTGCTGGACCGTGAACTTAGCCTTGTGCTTGAACGGCAGCGTTTGCCCAGCTCAGCATTCTCCACCAGAGCAACCTGTACTTGATCCTTTTAGCAGAGAGTGGAAACAGGTATTTTCTGTTGCTCCTTTATGAATGGTCAGAGCTCTGTTTCCCTATAATACATCTGGACCTCAGGGGTACGGTACTAGTAATTAGTGCTAATGCGTCCTGCTCCCATTTCCTGATGAATGGAAGGTGCTGTCTCTGTCTTCAGGCTGCTCAGGTGGTCCTGCTGCCACCGTGGTCCTTGAGTTAGAGCAGTTGGCCTCCAGCTTCTTTTAATCAGCATTTCTTTAGCACCTTTTCTTTGCTAGGAGCTAAAATCTTGAAGCAGAGCTCATGTTGAGTTGTATAGAGAATTTAGTCAGAGGACTGGCACAGAAATTTAGTGACAGAACAGGATAAAAAGCGTTAGAAACTGCTCAGCAGGTATTTCAATTGGATCCCAGTAGCTCCCCTGCAGGAACAAATTGGAGTCTACTAACTGCTGCTAATTACACAGGATTCGCTAGCTAAAGCTGCTGATGAGAATGGGTTAAAACATTCTTGCTATAGCAATGCTATTTCTTAAGCAAAGGAAAGGGCCTCTTTCCTGCGGCTTTGACTTGAAGTTTGCTTTCTTGCTTTTAGGAGGTTGCTCAGAGAAGTACAGTCTTTAAGACAACCATACCTGAAGAAGAAGAGGAGGAGGAAGAGCCCATTGGAGTGGTTGGTGAGGAGGAGCGTTTCTACCAGCAGGTAGTACTTGTTTTAATTTTTAGTAGTGGACTTGCCTGAAAACTCACTGTGTGGGTGTCCTTGCTACTCTGTCCACCCGCTGGGTGTGTGCTCAGCAAAGCGGTGCTCGGGCAGCACCTGGGACGCAGTGGAAGATGGTAGCCCTTTGCAGTTTGGTTTCTCTGTCAGCCTCGTCTTTTGTTATTTGATGTCTGGAGTAGATGATGTGTTCTTGTAGACATGCATGTTACAAGTGCCCACATTAATGAGATCATATGCCTTGAAGCTTATTCATTGGATTCTGAAAGTTTGTGCTATGAATGAGGGCAGCATTCACTTATAAACTTAACAGAAACAGAACCTAGAGTTACACTGAGCTCCAGGGAGGAAGGAGCCAGATTCACTGCTGTTAGTGATTGCCAGAGAGTTCAGTTGATGCCCAGCTTTGTGTAACTCTTCAAATAAACTCCAAGTTCAGCTTTAATTAAATTTGGAAAATATACATTAATATAACTAATGAGCCTCTAACTTATATTCTCAAGCTGTTGACTGTGATCATTAATCCATCTCTTGTCTCCTTGCCTCCATAATTGTAATCTAAGTTGGCCTTGTTTTTAATCAGTGTTCTGTTGCTGTAGAGACAACATGACCAAGGCAACTCTTAAGAAAGTTAATTGGGAGCTTGCTTACAGTTTCAGAGTTTAAATTTATTATTATCATGGTGTGGAGCATGGTGGCATGCACAGTGCTGGACCAGGAGCTGAGAGTAAACATCTGTAAGCAGAGACAGAGACAGACAGACAGACACTGATTCTGGTTCTGGCCTGGGCTTTGGAAACACACTTCCTTCAACCACACACTTCCTGATCCTTCTGATCGGTTAAACGGTGCCACCCCCTGGTGACTAAGCACTCAGTTAGGAGCCTGTGGGGATCATTCTTACTCAGTCACCACGTCTTGCTTCTCTAGCCCTACTCTCGGCTGACTTCATATGTGTAATCCCACTCATGCAACCTCCTATGGGAGTGTATTTAATCTGGATGTCTTGATTTGCTGGCGTAGTTAAGAAAAGTATGTTATACTTGGCCTTAATGAGAAACAAGCACAGGATCCATTTCCTACCGTCCATGAAAACCTCACAGTGAGTAGAAGGGAGATAACATGTGAGGACAAGTGATCTGCATGAATCCCACCAGGTCAGATCTGATTTTGTGCTGCTGTGGATCAGACCCAGGAGCTAGGATACTGCTGCATGCTAAGGAAGTACTCTCCCATCAGGCTGTCCACTCCACTACTTAGGTGCTGTGTCAATGGTGCTGATTCCACCTGTCTGTCAGGTGTGTTGTTGGGTCTGTGGGAGAGATCAAGTGGAAAGCCTACTGCTGAGCCGGTGTGGTTCACATTTCCCGGGCCTGTTGTTTCCACAGTGTGCATCAAAGGAGAAATGGAATATCAATATTATCACTAGGCAAATTAAGTTGGAGGTTGACTCCAGAGCCACTAACTAAGGAAGTAGGTAAATGCAGGCTCATTAAGATTTACGCAGACTCAAGAGAGAAGAAAAGAAAAAGTCCAAGGTGTTTGAGGTTTTGTGCTTGTTATCACAGATTGGAGCTGCCGAGCACAGTGGCAGGGATCCAGTCCCCTCGAGACTGGTAGGTAACCTTCAGTTTTAGTTTAGTTAGGAGGAGTCACAAGTCACACAGGGAGGGGGTTTGCTAGCAAGTGACACCAAGCGATGTGCTTTAAAGGTTTAAACCCTTTTTATCTTATGTGTATGAATGCTTTGCCTGCACCTCACCATGCAGTACCTGTGGAGGCCAGAAGAGGGCATAGGATCCCCTGGAAGTGAAGTTACAGGGCATCAGACCCAGGTGGTCCTGGGAGAGCAGCAAGTGCTCTTAACCTCTGAGCTATCTCTCTCTCCAGCCCCAGTTTGCCCCCCCTCTTCCCTTTATTTAAGACCAGATCTTGCTGTGGTTGTAACCTCAGCAAACCTGAGTTTCCACTTCACCACTGGTTTTCAACTCAGCTACATAGAAGAATTACTTTAAAATTACAGTTAAGTGAGAAATCCTTAATTGTTTACAGGCTTAGATCAGCTGTTTGTTCTTTGTTTTTAAAAACTCAGTTATGAGCTGAGTGGTGGCGCACACCTTTAATTCCAGCACTGGGAAGGCAGAGGCCAGCCTGGTCTACAGAACAAGATCTAGGATAGGCACCAAAACTACACAGAGAAGCCCTGTCACAAAATCGAAAACAAAAACACCTCAGTTGTGGGATTTGTTGAAGTAAGCAAGCCCTTAGGAGGATGCTAAAAAGAGTGAGGCATGACCAGGCCCATTTTAAGTGGTAGTGCAGGTGTTTACTGTCTGTTTGAAAGGGTTTGGGTTTAGAACATTGTGATGTTAGTGCTGACTCTTCCTTCTGTTCCCCCTCCCAGGGAGCCCCAAGAACATCCAATAGAAGCTGTGCCATTATGTGAACCTGTCACTCACCTGTCTTCAGAGACAGAAGCATGGTAATCCTGGATACAGTGCAGAGCCTTCTCAGAAGCACAGGATATTTTTGTATTTCCTTTATGTGAATTTTTAAGCTGCGAATCTGATGGCCTTAATTTCCTTTTTGACACTGAAAGTTTTGTAAAAGAAATCCTATCCATACATGTTGTTGCAAGATGTGAATATTGACACTGAACTAACTGTACTGTTTGGAAAGGGGCCCTCAAGGTTTGGCATTTTTTTTGTATGTGTGTATGTATTTTTTTTTTTTTTTTTTTTAAAGTTCTTTTAAGGAAGGGTGGGGAGGGTAAGTATACCACTGCGGGTCCGGGCATCATTTGAAGACTGCTCTATCTAGTTGGGCAGTCTGCTCTTGACCATTCTCTGCTCTATATTAAACGGTGCTGTTCGGGAGGGGAAAGCAATTTTTTCAACATATTCAACTTTTGTATGGAATTTTGTAATAAGTGATCAAGGTTATAAATTTTTTTTTAGGTAGAAAAGAGAAGACAATTTTTGTAAGGAGGCAATATTAATGTAGCCATCATGTCAGCACTCTGGATGGAGGTTTAAAAAAGCTGTGTGTGTTCGGATACTTCTCTCAATTCTTGATTCACGAGGGGATGGGGCAGGTGGGGATGGGGGGGATTCTCTTCAAATGCTCTAGTTGTGTTTTTTAAGATAGTGTAACATGCTTAAATTTCTTATGCGACATTAACAAATAAAAAGCTGTTTTACTGTTACTCTGCTGTCCTTTTTAACTCTAGATCAGCGGTTCTCATCTGTGGGGGTTGTCATGATCATTTCACAGGATCATAACAGTAGCAAAACTACAGTATAAAGTAGCAGTGAAATAATACTATGGTTGGTGTCGCTGTATTAAACGGGACTATTTTAAGCGGTTGCAGCATTAGGAAGGCTGAGAACCACAGCTTTAGACAGATCTTGACAGGGTGGAAATGTTTTCGGTTTGATTGGCTTGTGTGAACTGGACTTTTCAGTGATGCTTTCACAATGGAGGGAGGCGGTAGTTCAGAGCTCCTCAGTGCTGTTGGCAGTACTAACAGAATGTTCAATACCTACCATGCTTTTTAGCTTAGCAACAGTGGCTTTCAAGTTTCCCACACAGAAACAGTGGATGAAGACACAGAGCAAAGTGTGCACGTTGAAGGAGAAAGTGAGGAGATTTTAGAGTCTGTTTTTACTCTCATTTAAAATAGAAAGGAAAAGAAAATGATGTAAGAATCCCCTGCTGGAGGAGTGAGGAGAGGCAGTGAGTGCTGTGGCAGGTGCCCCTGGCGGGCGGTGGTCACTCAGGCATCGCTGGTCGGATTTGAGGCGGTTCTCTCTGATTGCTTTAGCAGCGTCGGTTCAGGATGTCGGAGGCCTCCCTAGAACACACGGGTGATATTTCAGAAGCTAACCAAAGCCAGTGTTTGCTCTCCGCTTAAAATATTCCTGCAGGAAGCTGTGTAAAGACGACCAGCTTTCACTTGAAAATAACTCCTAAAGCCCCAAATTACTGTGCGCCACAGATTTACTGAGCACACTGCTACTGTCGCAGACACAAGATAAATGCTGGGTCAGAAATTCTGTCTGCTGAAGCAGATGAAATGATAACTTCTCAACACAGACTTATCTTCTGAATGGCCATACGGAAGACAGCCGAACATAGTTATGAAATATTTTGTCACAAGATGGGGTTTTTGTCATCACATATACCCTGGGTTCTTTACCGCCAGATAAATTATGCTATAAAAACCAACACTTTAGGTAGGCATTAAGAAAAAAATAGCAGTTGTAATACAGTAGACTATTATTTGACCTCATGAAAATAAAGACCCAGGATTCAGTTAACTAAAGTAGTTTGGTTTTCAGGGATTGGCTGCTCCGACCCTGCCCCATGGACTTGGGGTGCTGGGGACACTCCGCCCACATCTCCATTGGTGGAGGCCAGGCAGAGGGCACACAAACATGCTTTAAAATTACCCTTCTTCTAAGAAGTGGGAATTCATTTTCTCCCCTTGTCTTCCATGCTCTGTCTTGGCCTTCATGTTTAGCTTATTTTCATTCCACTGACTTGGGTCTCATCTTCCGTTCTTATTTGTTGGAAACCACGGCAGGCATCATTGTTTCCTGCCCCCCCAGTCTGGGATTTTAGGACGAATACTGTGTTTTAGGAAGTCTTTTGTGCTTGTCTCACTAATTCTGCTCTTGACCCTCCCTGTCCACCTTGGCATTCATCCAAGCCACTGAGTTTTGATTTCATCGGCTTCATTTCTGAAGTTGTCTTTGATTCTCTTTTAGAGGGGGAGAGAGGGAAGGAGGAGTGGGGGGAGTGAGTGTGTAAGCTAGAGGACAACCTTGGGCATCACTCCTGAGCTGCCAACCTGATTTTGAGATAGGATCTCTCTTTGAAAGCCTCAGGCCTTTGGCTCCTCCTGCATTGAGGTCTTGGTGTTGCTTATATTTTATGTTATAGGTACATTTGTTGATTTCTAATAATGGGTGGGTTGCTTCTTGGCATTTTAGCTTTGTGACCACTTCTCAGCAAGAGTGGCTGTTTTGTTAGAAATCCTAGAATTTTGACCGTATTAGGCCTGTACCATACCACTGAAGGGGCCTTAGCTGTCTTTACCAGTCTTAGAGTAGAAAGGAGGGCGGGCTTGGCCATGCATGCCATCTTAATTTATTGTCATATACTTAGATGTATAGATATGTGTGTGTGCTTTTTTTTTTTTTTTTTTTTTTTTTTTTCTTTCGAGAAAGGGTTTCTCTGTAGCTTTGGAGCCTGTCCTGGACTAGCTCTGTAGACCAGGCTGACCTCAAACTCACAGAGATCCACCTGTCTCTGCCTCCCGAGTGCTGGGATTACAGGCGTGCGCCGCCACCCCCCGGCCTTGTATGCACTTTTTAAGGTGTGATTATCCTAAGTCATATGCCCAATTGACGTATGCATCATCAACTTATACACCATCATCATGTTAAAGAAGTTTATTTGAACATTCCTCTTCTTGGCCAACATGTCTTTTAAAATGAGAAAGGATCTCACCCTGCACCTCTCTCATGAGATGAGGTAGCTTATGCTTCGGAAGGTTCTGTGTGGAGGAGGGTCTCTGGTCCAGTGTTGGAGTCCCTGAAGCAAGGGTTTGATATTTTTATGGATGGTAAAACCTAGAATTCTGACACCAGGGCTGTCCTGCTGACTGAGGCAAGGGGACCGAGGGAGGTATGATTTAGAATTCTGTTTGGCTGCCTTTCAGAAGGAGTAGCCATCCAGACTGATGGAATGAGAAGCTTCCTAGGTAACATAGAAGCAAAATGGAGGGAATTTCACATTGCTGGAGGACTGGAGTTTCACTGTGATCAGTGTTGTGTGGGAAGGATACCGAATTCGCAGTGTGTTCTGGGAGTGGAAGCCGCAAGGCTGGGCTGGTGTGGAGGGCCAGGGTGTGGGCAGAGAACAGCACACAGAGAGGCATCAGCCGGTTTGCCTGTTTGCCCTGCCCAGCCCAGGGTGTGAGATGGCTCCACTTCCTCCCTCCTGCCGCTGCTCACCTCCACAATAGTGCTTTCTCTTTCACTTTCAGTAAATCTGTCCTTGGCTGACATTTCTCCAGAGACAGAGCGCTTGCCCGGTAGCTTAATGACTTCATGACAAGAGAACACAGATTCCCCCAGATGTAAATGCTAGCCCTGTCTCCCACCAGTCCCTGCCAGCCACCCTGGCTGTGCTGTCTGTCGCATTTTAGATCCACGATCCACGTCGTTTCTGTGGGTTGCCCTGTGAGCATGGAGCTGGCTCTTAGAGATTCCTCCTCGTTTGCTGTTTGAAGCAAAATTGGTGTTGGTTTCTTTGGTTTAAAATAAATCCTCACAGGCTGAGGAGATGGCCCGGAGGACAAAGGTGCTTCCCTAAGCCAAGCCTAACTGCCTGAGTTAAGCTGAGTTTCCACACGATGGAAGGGAAAACGGACTCCCAAAGCTGTCCTTTGACCTCCACACACTTGCCTCGATACCTGAGGGCACAAGCAAATAAATATAAAAATGATGACAATAAGCCCACTCTTTGAAGGCTATGTTTCATGACCTACTTGTTCAGCTTGCCAACTGCCCTGCCATCCCCCATGAGTGCCTTTGGGGAGACCTACCTCCAGTGTGACAAGGCAGGGGTGCCTGTTTTGTTTCCTTCAGTCTTGTGATGACTCGGCCTCCTCAAGTAGTCTCAAACTGGGTGGGTGGGTGGGTGCGTTTTGTGTTTTAAGCTCAGGTCTCCCTCTAACCCAGGCCTCCGTTTCCTGAGGTGTGGGGGTCACGCCATGCACTCCACCTCCCAGCTTAACTGCTCTGGTTTGGTCTGAGGAACATACATGCTTATTCACTCAGCCAAACCCCGGGTAGTCCTGGGACCTAAGTCTGGCCACAAGTGTTAGCCACTGTGTGTCGCACGGGCACCAGAGGGGCAGCTAACTCCTGTTGGCTTCTAGCTGAGTGGGGGTGGTCTCTAGATAACTCTTAGGTCCGCTGTTCCCAAATGGAGCGCCAGCTCTGGCTTTCTCTCCAGCCTAGCCAGGGAGCCTCCTGACTCACACTGCCTCTAACAGCACCAGGTTTTTTTGACTTGGACCCTGCCATTCATTTGTTCTGGTCCAGCGCCCGAGGCCATGACCCTGCCTTTCCCCACTTGGCTGCCAGTTTCCCGTTCCCTTGTTCCAGAAGCTGGGGCCAAAAACTTCCCGGGAGCCGTTTTCCCAGATGACAAAGTCAGATCATTTCTCCTTAAGTTTTTGTCCTGCGAAAATAATGGTTAGGAGATTTGAACTTGGGGGGAGGTGTGGGGTGTGTGGGGGGTGGTGATAGGCAGACATGGGGCCCACAGTCCGGAATGCTCATTCTTCATTATAAAATGAACAGTGGTCTGGGCTCTACCCCAGAAGCTGCCATGGGGCCGACGGGAAAAGTGTCGATCCTGGAAGGGGCTTTTCTCTGGAGAAAAGAGCTGAGGGCACCAGGGTGACCTTACCCCGTGGGTTTGTGCCTTGCAGCTGAAGAGACACTTGGGGCACAAACTCCTGATATGTGGTTCTCACGTGGGGTGGGGGGGGGGGGACAGAAAAGCCACCCAGGGTACTTTTAAGAGGGGAGGATGGGGAGGGGCGCATTCATGGACTGTTATTAGTCATCACCAAATACTGCCTGACTTAAACCCTATTGGCTAGTGGTAGTCTTGTTTTGCAGATAGGATGCTGAATGGGCCCCCGAAAGGTGTCCTGTAGCACTCACTGTCCCTCAGCACTCACTGAGGATTGGGCTTCAGGACTACCAAAGTGGGGAGCCACTTCTTTCTTACTGGTGGGTTCTATCCTTGACCGCTCTGCCTCTCCTGCCGTCACAGGCAGTGGGCAGCAGACAGTTCACCCAGTTATAGCTGGCTTACTGGGGAGACATGCGCCCCTCCGCAGATGGGAATTGGAATGATTCCAGCTGCCACTTGACCCCCAGTCCCTGTTTCATCCAAAAGTCATCTAAGCATCGGTGAATACAGTGAGCCCCACACAGTGCCTGTGATGTCAAGGAAGCCTGGGCACAGGGCCTGAGGGGTGAGACCCAGCTCTTGCTCAGGTCTGTCCTTTCCAAAAGATTGATTTATTTTATGTGTAAGAGTGTCTCGCCTGTATGGATGTTTGTCTACCACGTGTGCCTGTGGGGGTTAGAAGATCTGGAACTGGAGTTACAGATGGTTGTAGGCCTGGTGGGCGCTGGGAACCGAAGCTGGGTCCCCTGGACGATCTCTCCACATTCTCAGCTTTGTCTTTCAGTAGTGTGGAAGACAGTCTCACTAGCCATGGACTAGAGGACTGACCTGTGGCCAAGCCGGCTGTTTCAGGACATAGTCTGTGCAGGGAAGTAATTAAGTATTCTGCTGAAGTCGCCTCTGGACCACTGGGGACACAGAAAGCAGTTGAAGTGATTGGCCCAAGTGAGGCAGTGTGAGGACAGTATTTGTGAACTGCTGGCAAGGCCCCAGCATGGGTGCCAGTACCTACCTCCCAGTTACCCTTGTGGGGTGGGGGGACTGAGTAGGGATTTTATTGGAACTGGTGATTCAGCTCTGATTAGAGCTGAGGGAAAAAGAATCTTAACAACCGGATTGACCATTGTTTAGGACATGCCAAATGTCGTCATCGCTGTGTTCCAAATGTGTGCTTTCCCAGACAGGCCTCCATAGACAGGGTTCAAACAGAATAGCACGGATGACCTTTGACCTAGCTCTCTGAATGGGAAACCCCCTAGAAGAAGAGCAGTATCACTAGTTGCTGTTAGGCCGCAGCATGGCATGGTCCTGAAGAAAGATCCATTCTAATAACTCTTATGTTAGGTGGAAGTTTAGACGGAAAGTCCAGTCCAGTATTGGTGGGAGATTTAAGTTAGATCACGGGGAAGGCCATGGCAACGAAGTAGGTTGTAATTCAAAACTGAGCTTAAGGTTATTTGACCAAGAGTTGGGGTGAGGGTAAGGAGACTTGGTGTGGATGCTGGGGCTCCTGTGAGTTGTAAGGGCACCTGGGGTCGGTCAGAACCAACGTTTCCTCGTGGATTTGTCAGTGGTTCGGCAGGGAAAGCCATTGAGAATGCCAGGGGCCATATACAGTTTCATGAGCCAACGGTTCAGGCAGCATCGCCCCGATAGTGCGAGAGCCCTTCCCTGACGTATGTAAAACTCCAGCTGCCGTCCATGCTGCAGCGGGGGTCTCACAGCCATGGCCTTCAGGTGGGCTTTGTCTGGTCGGAAGTTGGTTTCAAGAGGGCAGTTCTCAACTCTGAGGTTAGAACTATCATGGCCTCACAGCCCAGCCCCGAGTCCGTTTCTCTGGACTCCCCAGGTGGTCCTAGGGGGTGAGCTAGACAAGGCCCTGGTTCTCAACCTGTGGGTCCCGATCCCCAGAGCGACCCTTTCACAGGGGTCAGCTAAGACCATATGAAAACATGGATATTTACATTACAACTTAGAACAGTAGCTAAAATACAGTAATGACGTAGCAATGAAATGATGTTATGGTTGGGGGTCAGCACAGCATGCGGAACTGTACTAAAGGGTCACAGACAGCACCAGGAGGGTTGAGAAGCACTGGTCTAGGGTCAAGGTCAGACTACAAAGCTTCTTGAAAGAGGTTCCAACCCTTACAGGCTTAAGGGTTCTCTAGGGGTGTGGCTCTTTGTGCTCAGCGGATGATATCCGGACAGGAGTGCGGAATTGCTGGGTAGCTTGGAGTTTGGGGACATAAAGCAGCCTGAGGTTGGGCTTTCTGTGCTGCCTTCAAAGAGAGACCCCGAGGAGCTCCGGTTGTACCCAGCACCCAGGTGGGAATCTACTACCAACGACAACAGCAAAGTGGTATCTGCCCTTCTCCCTCAGGGTTGAATATTCCAGGAGAGCGTGTGACTGTCCCCTGTAGGGAAGGGTGACCGTCAGCTCCCCCTGGAGTAGCGCCTTGTTTTTACTGCGCATCCTCTGTCCTGAAAACTTCCTTTGTTTCAAACTACCCAGTGGCGCTTCAGTGGCCCTTTGGACTCCCGGGCTTTTCTGGTAGGAAGGATGCCTTTATGAACACTGTCAGCTTTTGTGACCGGCTGTCCACATTGCTACCTTTGCCACTGCCGTTTAAAACTGAAGACGACAGTGACCTTGGAGTACCCCGTGTGCCCAAGCCTCAAGCAGGAAATGGAGAATTCTGGAACCCTTTTGGCCGTCATTTCTGCGTTTCCCACTGAGACACTAAGCACGAAGGATCTCTCGGTTCCTGCCAAATAGACCGCCAACCTCCGAGCACTACGGGAGGGCGCGTGCGCCTGCGCACTGCGGAGTCGGAGCTGTCCTTGCTGGCCGCCGAAAGCTGGGTACCGCTCTCCTCGAGCCCCAGGAGTGAGATGGCGGCAGTGCTTCTGTCCTTGATGAAAGCTCTAGTTTTATGTCAGACTGTCATCTACACAAATAATGTAAGCCTTTAGCTAGGACAGAGGATTGATGTGCCAACAGACAGCCTCAGGCATGTTGGAGCCACGGCTGCCCCGTGGAGGGCTCTCTATTCTGCTCCTCGGGCTGCTGAGAAGTGACGAGGTGTCTTTGGCAACTGTTACAAAAAAAAATAGTGTTGGGAGGTTGGGAAACACTGAATTATGAAATAAAGGAAGGGGAGCCTTTTGTCATCCTTGGCACCGGTTTGCAAGATACAGGAATGGGCCCCGCCTCTGGATCTCATACTGCAGACCTCCTGCTCGCCAGCCGTTTGTTTTTCCATGTGTGTTCCCACAGACTGTAGTAAAGGGCTGGCCTGGCTGAGGGACAGGGAGATTATAATGGGGGCCGCCATGGCCTTGCAGGAGATTGCTGTCAGGAGACAAGATGGGCCAGGCAGGGGATGAGCACATGCCCTGCGGGGGAGTGGGGGGCGAGATAGATGTTCCTCAGCGCTGGCCCCCAGGGTGGAGGGGCATGGCATGGGGCTACTTCGTCTCTGACTTGCTGGGTGACCAGCTCTTTGTCCTCAGCAGACCTGTTGCAGACACCTGTTTCCTGGAGTGACGCTGATGTGGCCCAATGGAGCAGTCAGTCTTGGGGAGTGAGAGGAAATGGCAGAGGAAATACGGGGTTTTTACGGGGATTCACTTCGAGATTGGCTCCTCCTGGGATTCTTTCATTGTTCCGGATCTTCCCAGGTTTTCTGTTTGCACCCTACATGCATTTACATGCATGAATACAAGAGTACATGCATGAGTGTGGCTGAGATACTTTCCCAGTCAGAGTAACCTGAGTTTCCTTGGGTTTCATTCACTGATTTTTGTTTGTTTGTTTTGTTTTGTTTTTGAGACAGTCTCTCTACATAGCCTTGGCTGTCCTGAAACTCACTGTGTATACCAGGCTGGCCTCGAACTCACAGAGATCTGTCTGGCCCTGCCTCCTGGGTGCTGGGATTAAAGGCGAGCGCCACCATGCCTAAGGCTTCTCTGGACCTATTCACTTGGACAAAGCTTTCTCTTCTTCATCTGGGTGGTAGAGGTGTTTGCAGTGTCCAGTTGCCCACATCGGGATGGGTCCCAGAGGACCCTGTTTGCAGTGGCCTGACCGCTACCCGACAGGACAAGATGGACATTGAGTGCCGCTGAACAGTCTGAAGGATGTGAATGATCCACAGCCGGGGACAGACGAGCACACTCCCTGTCCCTCCCCTACTTCCGTACTGCAGCACCGGGCACTGAGAGCATCCGAGCGGAGGGATTTTCCTTTCTATGGAGTCTCTCTCAGCCCACCACCTCCAACCCATGCTGGCATGTGCCTGTACCACCTGCCCCAGGAAGGCAGAGCCAGGGGTGCTGGTGCCTTGTGTAGTCTATTTTTGGAGAGGAAGGGATGCCCCACTTCACTACAGCTCTGCCTAGCAGTGGCAGCCTCATCAGGGTCCTCTAATTTGAGGGAGGTACGGGTTTGGTTTTTTTTTTAGCCAGATGCTCCGAGGCCTGTTGGTCTTCTGCCCATGGCCAAAAACACGGTCATGCTTGAGAGCGAACACAGGCCTCTTCTCTGCCATCCACTTTATCTCAGCAATGATTGACTGCACAGTCTGTCTAGCACATGCTAGCTTGGCTGACACTGAACTATTTTGCCTTGTCGTACAGAATGCCTCTGTAAAATTGTCTCTGTAAAAGGACCAGCTTTTTTTTTTTTTTTTTTTTTTTTTTTTTTTTAGCTGAGGATCGAACCCAGGGCCTTGCACTTTCTAGGCAAGCGCTCTACCACTGAGCTAAATCCCCAACCCCGACTGCTAGTTTTATTGCTAGGCTGTTGCCTGCAGGACCGTGACCTGCCTGGGCCCTCACACACTGCAGATGTACCGGATGACGGAACCTCAAGGTGCCCTTCCATAGTGATAGGAATTCCAGCCACGCCCCCATGGTCGCGCATGCCCCTGGCATAATTGCACGAGGCGTGACCACATGATCTATGAGCATGCGTGGAGTAGCCACGTGCAAAGCCCATCACGTAGTCGATGCATCTCTCTGCCTGACCAGTCTGTCTGGGCTGGTTGGGCCTCCACCTGCTGTTAGTCCTTGAATGAACAGTCTACCTAGCCTTGTGGTATTTTGCCATCCAGGCTGGGCCCCCCAGCCTTCTCCACAGCTCAACTTGAAGCATTCATGGTGAGCCTTGCAGTTGCTAGGCGGGGGCAGTGAGAAGGATGGTCGGTGATGGAAAAGCCCGGTGACATTTTATATATTAGCAAAGTTAATTGCAAAGTGTTAAGAAGCTTGTCAGTGCCTCCCGTTTTAAAGGGTATGGGAAAAAGTTACACTGTAAAAAAAAAAAAAATACTGCGACCAGCCGCTCCTTGGTGGCCTTGGTGGCACTGGGTTTCCTGCAGTCACCTTCACAGGAGCTGAAAGTCACCACCACACACAACCATCCTAACAGCAACAGCCGTTGAATTCCATCAGAGTAACACTACCTGGTAGTGGTGTGGGGCAGGGATGGTGGTCACGGCTGCCTCCTTCCTTGCTCTGCTGGGGGAGAGCTGTGTGGTCATTTTTCTGTTGGACAGGCACGCTGTTGGGCTCTCCTGCCAAGTACACTTAATTACCCTTTGTGCTGAATAGACTCACTCCCAAGAGCCGGGGAGCCAGTGGCCGCTACCCAGAACGTTAAGGATTTAACATTCCCACACTGATAGGTAGCAGCCGGGCCCCTTGCTGTGAAATCTAGCCCAGATGTCCGCTCTGAAGCTGGAGACTGGTTGAATTGGGCCAGGACACTAGTTCTCGGGTTACTGGTCTCTTTTCCATGCGATGTCCCCCAAAGCAGCTCTAAGATGGACGCTGTGGTGTTGGAGAAGGTATGCCAGCTCCTTTAACAGTTCTCCACCCCAGTCACTGCTGGAAGGCCGAGCGTGACGACGGGAAAACACTCACCCAGGAGAGTGGGAGGGCGGGGCTAGAGGTGGTCCGGCATGAGCTCCCTTCCTGCGCAGTGTTTCACAAAACACAATACCACACCAGGCGGTGGTGGCACACGCCTTTAATCCCAGCACTGGGGAGGCAGAGTCAGGTGGATCTCTGTGAGTTCAAGGCCAGCCTGGTCTACAAAGTGAGATCCAGGACAGGCACCAAAACTACACAGAGAAACCCTGTCTCAAGCAAAACAAAACAAACAAACAAACAAAAACCCTAAAAACAAAAACCCGCAACACTGCAGAAGGCAGTGACGGCCCCACTGACAGTCCCGCACCACCAGGCAGTGGGGGGAGGTTGGGCTGCAGTGCTTGCTTGCTGGGTAGATGCATACAGGCACTTGAATGAGCCACATGGACTTCCTCTTGGCAAGCCCTTTGCCTGAGAAGCTCCTGTCTCTGATGTGTCCCCTCTGTCCCCTCCAAGGGATGCGACGTCTCTCACCACCAGTTCAGGTTACTAGCCTGGTACTCATGGTCACAGGGAGAACTTAAGAACACGGGAAAAGTGGGACATGAACAGTGTAAGCTGATGGAATTCACTTGCTTGGAGTCTTGGAGAAATATCTCCCAGTATGTTGTCCACAGGAGACTTAGAGGGTCTCCTCTAAGGGGTATGGTTAGTACTGAGTAAAAGCATTTCAAAACATCGAAATGGACTGGTGGGATATAATATATCTTAGTAAGAGGAACACTAAAGATGTGATGGTAAAATCAGTATCTTAGGTACATAAAATAAGAACGGACTAGATAACAGTAATTAGAAATTAGAATTTATTCCCTTCTCAGAAATAGGTCAAGCTCAAAGAAGCAAGGTACAACCTACACAACAAGCTGTTATTGGAATTCCTGGCCACTCCCCCAGCCACATGACTGCGCATGCTCTGGCAAACCCATTAGTCATTCCAGGGCTTTGCGTCCTACGTAATCCGTACGCTGCTGCATGATCGCATAATTTGTGCGCAGAATCTATGCCCATGTGTGGCATAGCTCCGCAAGCCCATATGCACATGTGCAGGGGAATCCATAAAAAGCGGGTCACAGACTCCCCCCACACACACACACACCCCCAGTGCTAAGTCTTCCATAGACTTAAGCACATTCTCTTCCGTCCCTCCTTCCCTAGTAAGCTCTGACAGTGGGTTTTGTCTTGCCTCGTGACTTTTCCTTACAGGGTAAAAGCGTCGCATAAAAACCAACACATGGGGCTGGAGAGATGGCTGCTCTTTCAGAGGTCCCGAGTTCAATTCCCAGCAACCACATGGTGGCTCACAACCATCTGTAACGAGATCTGGCGCCCTCTTCTGTACTATGTGATCAGGAGGGGTGGATGGAGTTAATGACTCCCTCTCAATTGTGTTCATAGCTGATTGCTCCAGGGCTCAGGAGGTGGATGAGGGGAGTGGAGCCGCCACTTCTCAGGCCTTTCCCTGCTCTCTGGCCTCCACCCAGACTTCCTCTCACCAGGGCCCTCACAACAGGTTCTCTGCACAGTTTTCCTCCCACAATGAGAACCCCGACCTCGGACCCCCCCCCACACACACACACACACAATCCCGCAGCTGGATTCCAGCCTCCTTCCCTGCTGTCCCCCACCCCCACCCCTGGTGGCCTGATCTCCATCAGCCAGCCCTTCAGTCTGGTTCCTCCTCAGGACAGAGTCAGAACTTGCCAGAGGTGGGGGGCTCTGCTGAATACCTTTGCCCCACCCTTCCCTCTTCTACATCCCAATGCCTGCTCACCCATCTCAGCTCCCTTCAAGATTTTATAAACAAAAAATTGAAGAAATACATTAGAAGAAAAAAAAAAAAACAACAACGACACATGTAACAAGGGTGTAGTGTGTGCACGCATGCACTAATGCATGTGCAGTTTAGATGTAGGTATGTTTGCAACAATCAACCACATATGTTAACCCACAAAAATTCTACAGTTTTAAAGAATACAGATCACAGTTGGTCATAATGTAACTGAAACACAAAATAACCCCGTGTCTCAAATCTCTGCTTACTGATAGAAGCCAAGACTATTAAAAGGCTCTTAGACTAAGAAGGAAATGAAAAATTCAAAAGTACTTAGAACTAAAACTGAGAAATCTGAAAAATCATGGTAGTAAGATCAGACGTAGGAAAAAAAGTAAAAGTAAATAAAATGATTGAACTTGGAAAAAAACTCGTGAGTCTGTGCCGTTTGTCCTGAGGCAGAAGTGGACTGAGACCGAGTTAAACTGAGAAGTGGGGGACAGCGATTAACCTAAAGATAGTGGGGAGGGCAAAATACCGGAGGTCGGAAGAGAAGATTAAGTTCTAAGGGGGGATGAGGGCAGGGGGGATTGGGGGTACACACTTTTCGTCCTAGCACAGAGAGGCAAGCAGAGGCAGGTGGATCTCTGAGTTCGAGGCCAGCCTGATCTACAGAGTTCATGGACAGCCAGGCCTACAGAGAAACTCTGTCTCAATGAATGAATAAATAAATAAATAAATAAATAAATAAATAAATAAATAACCATCCCCCCAAAACCCACTAAATTTCTTCAAAAAGATTGCTGAAACCCATATTGTCAAACAAAATAATACAAAAAGACAGAAATAAAGGAACACCAAACTTGTGGGTTATCTGTGTAAAGATGCTGTGATTGGTGTAATAAAAAGCTGAAGGGCCCATAGGTAGGCAGGAAGTATAGGCGTGATTTCTTGGGAGGGGAAGGAAGAGGAGGGGAATTGAGGGTCAGAAGCCAGGAGACAGGGGAAGGAAACAGGAGGTGCAGGATGCAAGAGAGGTAAGGCCATGTGACAGGACACCGATGAATAGAAATGGGTTAATTTAAGTTATAAAAGCTAGTTGGGAACATCCTAATCCTATTATAGGCCGAGCTTTCATAATTAATAAGTCTCCGTGTCATTATTTGGGAGCTGGCTGGCGGGACAGAGAAAGACTCGTTACAAACAATGATGGAAAATGTGCAAATGGAGAGGATGAACAGGTACATCACAGACATCCCCTTGCAAAGTGGCCACGGGTGCGGTGTGGGGTTAGCAGTGGAGATGGGAGATGCCTTTCAAGCTGAGGGAGTGATTTAATAAGCAAACAGCAGGGATGATGAATGCCAGTCTCCTCTCAAGATGGAGCTATAAATAGGGAAATGGAAAAAAACAGACAAGGTTCAGTTCTCTGATACTGTGTGGGGATGGTGGTGTTAAGTGTGAACTTCTGGGTTTTAGCAGAACTAGATATAGAAAAAATCCTGTTAAAATATATTCAGCAGCAGAAGAATGTTGCACATTAGAGTATCTTATTAGAGTGGGTTGAAATAGAAAACTATCCATATTTCTTGATGTTATTACATTTAATTACCTTAATAGCTTTAAAAATATTCGAAATAGAAGAATTCAGTGAGATTACATGAGGGCAATTGGAGAAACTGGGTGCATTATACCTGAGAGACCAGCGGATGTTTTGCCACCACAGAAAGGTTGGAGGAAGTGAGCTACTTACTGCATTAAGATGGGAAGGCACAGGCTAGGTGGTGGGAAGTGCCCAGGATCACCAGCTTTGAGAACGAACACAGGCCTCAGCAAAGATAAAGTAAGAGGAGTGTTCTCCGCTCACACTCAACTTAGAACTGGAATTGTATGCAAATTCTATTGCAGGACACAAAAAGCCATGGAATGTGAAATCACTTGCAACTGTAAAGATGCTGACTTTCAGGAAATCTATAAATTCACTGTAACCCCAGAATCTTTAATTCCAGCAAGCCTGCCAGGATTTGAAATTTCTACTCTAAAGTAACTAACTGGATAATAAATAAGCCCATTTGGGGTTGGGGTCCGTGGAGAAGAAAGTCGGCAGGGAGCTGAAGTTCTTCCTTGCAGGTAGGAGACACTGGGAAGTCCCATGAGAAAGGTGGAAGCGGACAGACTACAGCAGGAAACGGTCCCCTAGAGCAGACGGAACTCACACGGAACTGAGTGGAAGACATGGTTGACCGTCAGGGAATGAGTGCAGGAGAGATTGTTTAGCGGGAAGTGATAGGAAAATTAACCTTCCCTAAGATTACCTGACGCTCAGACCACAGACAGGTGGACTGTAGGGCTTTTTTTGTTTTGTTTGTTTGTTTTTGTTTTTCAAGACAGGGTTTTTCTGTCCTGGAACTCACTCTATAGACCAGGCTGGCCTTGAACTCACAGAGATCTGCCCGGCTCTGCCTACCAAGTGGTGGGATTAAAGGCGTGCGCCACCACTGTCGGGTTTGACTCTGGGACTTATAAAGCCATAAGGCTGGAGAAAAAGATCACAGGAAAATACTTTCACATTGGGAATGAGACAACATGTTAAAAATAAGACCATTCATAGTTAAAGAAAATGCAACCAGATTTGTCTATGAAAATTAAGGATTTCTGTTCGTCAAAGTATTCCACATGTCAATGTTAAGAGGGAAACCAGGCAGCATATCACACTGCCTGGGGGCAGTAGGGAGCGTGCAACAAGAAACAGAGAAATGTATTTGACCCTGAACAAGAAGACAGGTGCAGAAGACCCGTAAAAATGGACACATAATAATAGTGTGGCTGGAGAGACGGCTCCGTAGTTAAGAGCACTGGTTGGGAGCCAGAAAACCCTGGTTGGATTCCCAGCACCTACAGGGTGGCTCACAAGTAGTTCTAACTCCGGTTTCAAAGGATTAGACGCCCTCTTCTGGCCTCGGCAAGCACTGCACGCATGTGTACAGACTCCATGCAGGCAAACCAGCCGGCCCACAAATAAATCTTAGAAATATAGAGAACTGGGAGAGCAACCACTGCTGTTGGGGGTGAACACAGGAACAGTGAGGGTGACTTCCATCCGTGACCCATCATCCCCACTGATGGATGCGAACCCAGGGAAGACCCTCTTGTGGAAATGCTACATGCCCCCGTGTGCCAACTCCGCTGGTTACACTAAGGGAACACTAAAATGGAATCCAAGCCAGTTGCTACAAGCCAGATGTACATGTTGAAACACACACAGTAAATAGTTATGCTTTTAATGTAAGTCAAATTACATAATCCAAACATTTTACAAAGCAAACTGTGGTGCTTTTGGAGGAAGATGAGAACTGGGATGGAGGGGAAGAGATTAAAGCCAGTTGCTGGGAACATCGTAGCATCCTGGCTAAGAGCCTGGACTACTGAGGTTGACTTCCTGGCTTTGGACCCCTATCAGCTCTACTAAGCCTCTCAACTCACAAACAAAGCCTAAGGTGATCTCTCCCAAGATGGACCCCATGCAAGTCTCTCTTCTCGTCCAGGAAGCTCCTCCCACAGGAAGCTCCTCCCACCGGAAGCCGAACCTGTGACAGATTTGACCTAATGGATGACTGATAGGATACCCAGGAAGGTTTCCCCGTCTTGCAGCTCTGGGAAGGATGGACAAAGGGGACCATAAAACTGGGGTGCTGGATGGAGAGACAAGCCCCACGAGGATTGCCTGAGCCATCCGCCCACGTGAGAACACCAGAAGAGGCTCTGTGCAGCGAGTGCATGGCTCGACCCAAGCTAACACGTGCTGGAAAGGCATTTAGTGATAGTTTTAGACCTCTAAGTTTTGTTACTGTGGCCGTATAAAGTTGCCGTGAAGATATTTTCCACTTGCTGGGTGCATGGTTCGCTGGAAGCGCCTGGCACTATGTGTATCTGTGTAAGCAAAAGCACCAGGACCCGTGCAGACTAACAGTGATGCTGTGTCATAGAACGTGCAGGTACCTCCAGGTATGTATGGCGGCTGTGTCCCTTCGCTGGTACCTAGCCGTCTGCATTGGTTCTGCTGTTCATGGCCAAACATTGTAACACTCTTTGTACTAATCCAGTAACAAAATGCTCCCAGACTCCAAACACAAGCTGACTAATGTCCCAGGATTAACGCCCCTGAACAAATCCAAGGAAGGACAGTGAACACAGTACCCAGGAACATGACATTTGGGGACAGTGGATGAAATGAGAAACTCCTCCCAGCCCAGCACCCCAATACCCAACTGGGGGTGGGACTAAAGAAATTGTGTCATGGACCTAAATGTATAATTTAATTCTTTGTACTTGATATTCAAAGGAAATAAAATCTTTGCTAGAGAAAATGTGCTTAGGAGGCAGAGCCAGGTGGATCTCTGAGTTGGAGGCCAGCCTGGTCTACAGAGTGAGTTCCAAGATAGGCTTCAAAAGCTACATAGAGAAACCCTGTCTCAAAAAACAAAAACAAACGAAAGAAAAAAAGAAAGAAAGAAGGAAGGAAGGAAGGAAGGAAGGAAGGAAGGAAGGAAGGAAGGAAGGAAGAAAGAAAGAGAGAAAGAGAGAGAAAGAGAAAGAAAGAGAAAAGAAAAGAAAATGAATAGGCATTTTCAAGATGGGAAAATATGCCCCACAAAAGGATTCTCTTGGCTGGCAAAATGATTTAGTGGGTAAAGGCTCTTGTTAGCAAGCCTGACTACTTGAGTTTGGTCCCAGGGATCCACATGACAGAGAGAATTGACCTACACACGTATGATGTGGCATTTATGTGCTCATACACATACATTCACACATAAAATAGATAAATGCATGTAACAGTTTTTTTAAAAAAATGTTTAAAGGAATATCTCCAAACAAAGCAGGGCTCCCTAATCCCCTCTCCCCTGGTGACCTTGGCACAGAATTCAGCCTTCAAGGTAGCCCTAGCTCTGAGATCCCAGACACACAGTCCCTCATTCCTCGGAATGCACACACAGATGGATTATTTGTTTTCCCCTGAAGCTTAGAACTATTGAATTTTTATCTATAATGAATTCTCAATTAGTTCTAGGCTCTATTATGAAGAACCGCAATAGTGAACAAAATCTACACACAATCCAAAGATCTCACCAGTGATTTCAGCACGCGGGAGGGTCTTTTCATATACATGCTCAATACAGGTATGTGGGTTATTTTAAATGGGTTCCTCTTATTAAAAGCATTTTTTTTTTCAAAGCAACTTGTACATAGTCTTTCAAATAGGTTATCAAAATTGTTCACCAAAATCCAGGCTAGGCTCAGTGTGGTGGTGCACACCTTTAATCCTAGCACTTAGGAGGCAGAGGCAGGCAGAGCTCTGTGAGTTGGAGGTCAGCCTGGTCTACATATTGAGTTTCAGGCTAGCCAAGGCTACATAGCGAGACCTGTCTCTCTCCCCACGCCCTACAAAGGAATTCCAGTTGGGAAAAATGTCTAATGTGGCTAGTGGCAGTGAGTGACAGGAGGGTCGGGGGAGGTAGCAGAGTCACTCCTGGACTACTGAGAGCTGAGTCTCAGCTCTTTCCAGGACTGTGTGAGATAGTCCCACGTCACAGAAAAATACCGAGTCTTGGCTGGGAGCTCCATTCTGATTTGCTTTCTGTGGCTGTGATAAAATGCTGACCAAACCCAACTTGGGAAGGGAAGGGTTAGTTTCACCCTACTGCTTAGAGCAGTGGTTCTCAACCTCCCTAATGCTGCGACTCTTTAATATAGTTCGTCATGTTGTGGTGACCCCCCAGCCATCAAATTAGTTTGTTCATAGCTACTTCATAACTGTAAATTTGCTTCTGTTAGAATCGTAATATAAATACCTGTGTTTTCAGATGATCTTAGGTGACCCCTGTGAAACGGCCATTGGACCCCAAAGAGGTCATGGCCCCACAGGTTGAGAAAACTGGCCTAGAGGCAACAATTTAGGCCTGAGGGAAGTTAGGGCAAGAACTCAAGGCGGGACCTGGAGGCAGAGACAATGGAGGTTGCTTTCCGCTAACTGGCTTGCGCCCCATGGCTTACTCGGTTTGCTTTTTCATACTAGTAGGACCCTGTGCCAGGGATGGCATTCCCTTTAGTGTGGTCTGGGCCCTCTCTCATCATCCACTAATTAAGAAAATGCATGATAGCTGTGTCTACAGGTCAGTCTGATGGAGGCCATTCCTCATTTGAGCGTCTCTCTTACCGGGTGACTCTAATCACATCAAATTGACAGGGACTGAAGAGCACGAGATCCCTTTGTGGTGATATTTTAATTGTGCTGAAATGTGATTTTATTTGTATGTTAATAAATAAAGCATGCCTGGAGATCAGAGGTCGCAGGGAGCCAGGAACAGAAGTCAGACGGTGGTAGCCCACACCCTTAATTCTAACCACACGGCAGGCAGAGTTTCTTTGTGGTTAAGGACACAGCCAAGCGAGGTGACCTGAGCCTTTAATCCCAGTACCAACCATAGAGACCTGGAGGTCTGTACTGACACAGAGTACAGTGACAAGGAAGTCATGTGGTTGGGCTTAGAGCCAATGAGAAGGCAGAACAGGAAAGCAGTAAGAGCTCAGGGTAGGCAGGAAGAAGCTCTCTCATGTGGGAAACTATGGCTTGGTGGTAAGCTAAAGAGTAGTCAGTGGCTCTTGGCTAATTCTCTGATCTCTTCGGCTATTACCTCTGTATTTGGTTCTGTGTTTCTTATTTACTAAGACTGTTTAGAAATTCATCTACATCCCTTCTCAGAGATGTCAGCCACGGCATTGTGGAATCAGGATCTGAGTTCAGGTCATTTGATTGTGTTGCTGGTTCTTGTCTATTCTTGCTTCATTGGGAAAGGGCTTCAATCACCAAGATCAACCATTACAGCAAACAGAAAGACAGGATGTCCCCAAGCCAACCTCTAGACACTGGGGCTATTGCCTAGCCAATAAAATGTTGGCTAGGAGCCCACACATGCCTGCTGAAATGCCTCGTTTTTTTGAGTGTTAGCAGGGTACCTACCCAGAGCCAATTTTCTCATGATTCCATCACTGAAGCATCAGCCTTCCTACAGCCCGATTCTCTGTTGAGAGGTCTCTGTGCTCAGCCAAGAGCAATCAGCCAGTTCCGTCCTGGTTTCAACCCTTACTTCCTTAAACAATTCCAAACCTTCTTCCCACACCTGGGCCCAAGTCTCGCCCTCCATCAAGCGTCAGGATCACTAGTTTTCTCATCTAGTATTAGGGACTACAAACTGTGTAGCTGGTCTTCAGATGGCTTCTAGAATGCTGGATTGAAGTGGAAAGAGAAGCATTTACTGATTTAATTTCTTGGCTCTCTTTTCCTCCTTGGGTTCTTTTGGTCTCTGCCTTTTTTGTTTTTTTGGTTTTTTGGTTTTTGGTTTTTGTTTTTCAAGACAGCTTTCTCTGTGTAGCTTTGCGCCTTTCCTGGATCTCGCTCTGTAGACCAGGCTGGCCTTGAACTCACAGAGATCAGCCTGCCTCTGCCTCCCGAGTGCTGGGATTAAAGGCGTGCACCACCGCCCGGCCAGTCTCTGCCTTTCTAAGTGTGGGAAGCTGGAGAAGCTTTGTGGGATTCAAATCTAGGACAAGGAAGTAGTATAGGCACAGAGCCACAGCTGGCTGGAGGGCCATGTGCAGAGGGGACAGGGAGAGCTTGGGAAAAAGTGGGACCTGCCGCTGATCTCAAAGGTAGAACAAGGCTTTCCCATCCCTTCCTGTGGCTCCTCCATGCTCCAAACAACTTTCCCTGAAAAATGAAGTGGCCATGGCTGCAGCTCAGATGAAAGTGACAATCTGTGGCAGCGTCCTGGCAACTGGGACAAGGGGACTGGGACAACATCAGTCAAAATAAATTCTGAATCACTGCTTTTAATTTTGACTGTTGGATCTCACAGTTCATCTGGGCACGTGTTGGAGAATTGGTGTGCATGCCCCATGTCCTCTGCTCCTTGAGCACACTTGGAAGCACACGCATGCACACAGGGCAGGTGAGAGCATGCTTGGCTTGTTTTTTGTCTTCCTGGCTTCCCTGTCTCACGCGTTTGCTTCTCCGTGACTTTCTCAAGATAAATGGCTAGGAAGGGAACCCTACCAGTCGGCCGGCTGGGACCCTTTGCTCTGCTCGGATAGAAATCGTGGGTAGGCAAATCTTACTGTTGGTCTTTGCCAGCTTCCGTCTGCCTCCGTAGTTGGCAATAGAGTGTGAGAGCAGCAGGCATGCATGGGGAAGCGGCAGCAGGTGGTGCCTTCTAGCGTAACAGTACTCCTGCAGACCGTGGGAATCTGATTCCTCGTCCTGCAGTCTTACTGCTCTTAGGTGGGCCCAGGAAATTGGGGTCCATCATCCCTTGACTGGAGCTGGCAGTGAAGCTTGCAGGCAGGCCTGGGTCTCAGGATCCCTCTTAGCCTGGGATCTGAGATTCTTGGCCCTAAGAAGTGACAGCTTTCTGGAAGTCCGGGTTGAGTAGAGCCTGCAGTTTCTTCTCTGACTCGTGTCCATAGTTATCTCTGCTCTGTGACCTCTCTTCCGGTCTCTCGCTGTCTTCCTTCCCTGCTCACACGAACTGTTCAGCAGCTGCTGCTTCAGCTGTCAATCAGCCAGAGGCCTCACAGCTTTCACAGCGCAACTCATCCATCGACTGCTCGGCTGTGGCCTCCACTACGGCTCTGCAGCCCCTTTCTTTGTTAACAGCTCACCCTGCACCACTAAAGTAGACAAGACAAGATGACTTGAGAGAAACCTTTTATTAGACCTCACGTGGCTGGATCAGGGGAGGCAGCCCAGGACTGACTTAAATGAGCTCTGGCAGCCTTACATACGCTGGGGAGGCATGCCTTGGTCCAGGCACAACCGTTTTTTTGTTTGTTTTCTTTGCAACCGATCATCGCCTTGACTCTGTAGCATCAGTCACAGCCATAGGGATTCCTGTTTCAACCAATCACAGCCTTATCTTTTAGCACCAATCAGCACTTCTTCTGGCCCAGCTGGAAATGTTATAGGGTCATCTCTGTGGAGGTTGTGATAGTGAACAGTCCGGTACAGCCTCGGATGAGGCTGTTCCTTTTTGTTTGTTTTTGAGACAGGGTGTCTCTGTGTAGCTTTGCACCTTTCCTGGAACTCACAGAGATCCGCCTGGCTCTGCCTCCCGAGTGCTGGGATTAAAGGCGTGCGCCACCACCGCCCTGCTTGAAAATAACTTTATGGTGGGGATCACCAGAACATGAGGAACTGTCTTAAAAGGTCGCAGCAGCAGGAAGGTTGAGAACCACTGCATTAGAGGACCAGGCACCAATTCTCTTCTTGGCTACCAGAGGTACCCTTCTCTCAGCCACCCCACATTCGGGCCTCTGCTTTCCTTCCTGGGGGTGGGTTCAAATTTGCAGGAAAGAGGCCTGGTACAGGCCTAGTACCAATGTGCTGCTGCCCCCCACCAAAGGCAGGGAGGCTCTCGGAACCACCCTACTTTTAAAACTGTTTTTAATCTCATGACCCCAGGCAGCGGGAATTCTCAGCAACCAATCTCAGCAGACCCTTAGAAGCCGCCCCTCCTTAATTCATGGAGGTGGCAGGGAGGAGGGGGGTGGACCTTTCACGAAGGTGGTGCCATTCACTTGAGTGGTGTCGCTGGCTCCCCTGACAGCTCAGGGCCCAAGGCCGGATGGACGCCATTTATCACGTATATTGCCGGGCAGAGATTCACAAGCTCCCGAGCCGGGACTCTGCTGAGGAAATTTAAATGTGTGGCAGCTGCGTGCAGCCAGCGGTGCCCAGCATTTTAAAAAGGTCAATTAAGAAACCGTTGATGGTGGTGCGGCTAATGACAGCCGAGAGGTGGGAAGCAGGGCCGCGTAAACAGTGGGGCTGAGACCTGTATTACCGGAATGGAAGTGTCCAAGCGAAGCGTGCCGGGGAGGAAACCTATTGTCCATAAGCCATAAAGCACATCTGAGTTTTGCAGGGAAGATAGTACAGCTGTTGCTCTCCCTGGGCAGCACAGAGAACAGCCTGTGAGAGGAGAGTTTGGCCCACAAAGGGACAGCTGCAGCAGCTTTATCAACCAGCCCACCGAGTCGTTGCTCCCCAGCCTCCGCCTGCGCCTCTGCACCCATGCTCTTTCCCACTCGGGGGCAGGGGCGATACTCGGAATGTGGGTCATGTTCCAGAGAGCCGCCGTTTTTTGAAGCTGGGTCAACCTTCTCGCCCTGTGCGTGGATGAGTGGGTGGACAGGTGGGAGCCGCCGCAGCCTGAGCTTGCCTCAAAGACATCCGCTCCTGACTTCGGTGGTGCACACACAATGCAGGCTAGGGGGTCACACATCTATGCTGTGTCGGATGAAAGGGAGACACGGAGCCCTTAGGTGTGGGGGGGAGAGAACTGGGTGGCACTTTTTTTTTTTTTTAAGCTGACAAAAGTGTCTTCGACTAAACGCTAGGCTTCTAGGACAGACTTTGTCACATCTACCTCTCAGGCAAGAAAGTCAGGAGAGCAATGGGAATGCTAATTGATATGCAAAACGGGTCCAGGATTCCTAGAAGCTTCCGGATGCCGGCAAAAAACTGAATGTAGACAGGAACTAACTGAGGCAGGCAGGGGCGGGAACAGTGGTCAGCTTTGACTTGTCCATTTTGTAAACCTAGTTGGGAAACTAGGCGGGTTTTAAGAATTAATGAGAGTACTGCATCAGTCAGGCTTGTCTTTCACACACCAGGTATTTATTATTAGAAAATAGCTTCTATCAGCTGTCAGTACCAAACAAGTTGAAAGGAGCGAGCTTCTCGCCTTCATTTTCCTCCTTAATAGTATTTAAATAAACAGCTCACTGTGTGGCGAGCTGACACGCCTTTTTTCCCTTTTAAAAACTGAATGACTAAATGAGGTTTAGTACAAAACACCCTTCCAATGTGACTTGTTCTGCAGTAATTAGGCTGTCGCCTCCAGTGAGGGACATGAAAGGGATGAAAAAGACCACGCAGGCTATCAAGTTAGCCACCAAAGAATCCACAGTAGAAACCGGGAAACGAATAAACCAACCCAAATAAAACCCATCCAAACCAAGACACCAGTTTGTACATTGGCTTTTAAATTTTGATTATCATCTAAATTATATATTTTTATATATATATATATATATTTGAAATAGTAATAAAAAAGGAAGAATTGAACTGCATCCTCAGCAGGACAACCTTCCTCATATGGTAAAGAGGTGTTCAGAAAATTCCATACAGTATCTGCTAAATAGACATGTTTGGCAGCTTAGCAAGTATCATATGAGTGCAGCATCCATGATTTTGAAGTCAACCAGCATTTGCTTCCTTCTGGCTGAGTTCCTTACTCAGGCGATGTGGTAGCATGGCTCCAGATGTTCTTAGACCCACGAGACTACAGGAAGGGCTTTGGGGTGGTGGCTCAGCGCAGGGCCCAGTGCAGAAACTTCCAAACCCCAAACAATGGGTCTGCCACCTGAGCGCACAGACATCAAACAATGGTCTCCTTTGAGTTCCTCTTGACTGAGTGGAGCCCCAGCAAGGACTGCTGGTGAGGAGGGACGTTGGCAGACTTTGGAATGAGGAGAATCACCCTCTGATTGGTCCGACGCCATTCATTGTACAATCGACAGTGGTATCGAAAGGACACCTGCGAAGGGAGAGGGAAAGTGTGAGAGGGTCAGAAGTTGACAGTCAGCTCAAGAAATCAACAGGTCATTTTGAACAGCACTAGGGTGGGGCGGGGCCACCGGGCAGGCCTCTCCAGCAAGCAGCTGAGTCCGGGATGTTGGGTGCCCACCCAGTCCCCCGGTGGCTGCTTCCTTTTCTCCTCCACATACAGGGAGAAAAGAGGACGTGAGCAGGAAAATCAAGTTCTTTCTGAGTGGGGATTTGTTTCCAGTCTAGTGGTGCCCTGGCTCCCAAAGCCTCCGTGGTGGAGAAGTCTGACGGGAGAGCACCTGTGTGTCCCCATGTCTCAGTTAGAGGGGAGAGGTGCTGGGACTGACCCCGTGTACTCCTCAGCAGGTTAGACACTGCACAGGGTAAAGGACCCCAGTCATACTCAGAGATAAAGCACGCCCTTTGTCCTGGGCTGTGAGAGTCTGCAAAGCTGTGCTCCGGCCTGACCATGGTATGGAGTCCTGTGGTCACCACCGTACTTCCCTGTCTCTCCCCATGGACTTCCAGGGTCTTAGGAGCAGAGCTCGAGTTGGCCCAGTGTTAGACACGTTGGAAGTTGCTGGAACGTGCTGAGTGAATGAGTGAGATGATCCCATGCTCTCTGACCAAAACACTGCTTCAAGCTTCAGGACCTAGCTGTACCTTAAAGGCTTGCTTTTTATGCTCTGGAATGCTCTAGAATGAGCTGCTCAAGCCTGTTTGTTTTAGAAAAGGCTGGTAGAGACTGATGCCCTGCCCAGAAAATTCAGACTATTTTTAAAGGTATACTTTTTTTTTCTTTCTTTTTTTGATTTTAAAGAAAAGACAGGGTCTCACTATGTAGCCCTGGCAGGCTGGGAACTGGTTATGTACACCAGGCTGGCCTCAAATTCACATGGATCTGCCTGCTTCAGCTCCCAAAGGCTGGCATTGAAGGCGTGTGCCACCAAGCCCAGCTGAAGGCATACTTTTAAAACTGGGGGTGAGGGGCTGGCTCAGAGGTTCAGAGCACCGACTGCTCTTCCAGAGGTCCTGAGTTCAATTCCCAGCACCCACATGGTGGCTCACAACCATCTGTAATGAGATCTGGCACCTTCTTCTGTATGCATAATAAATAAATAAATCTTTAAAAAAAAAATTGGGGGTGAGGACTGGGAGGTGGCTCCAGCAGGCAAGGACTTGAGCTGGATTCTTGAGACCTACACGGTGGGAGGAGCGAGTAGACGTCTTCTGAATCCCCAACACAAGACAAATAAATGAATGTAAAACAAAAGAGCAAATTGGGCGAGGTTTCAGTTTGAGGGCATCCAGTTTCCTGAGTTTGTGCCATCAGGAAGGCACCTATGAGCTCGGAGTGACAAGTCACCTGTCCGGGCTGTTTCACAGCCTGGGGATGGGGGAGTTCTGAGACCCAGGGAGGGCCCCTAGGGGTGGGATATCTGCTGGTTTGAACTCAGTTTCTCTCTGAATAAAGGGAAGTGCAAGCTTTGATCAAAAAGACTTGTTGGCCTCCAGAGAAGGACCACGGAGTCCAAGCCCACGGCTGAGCAGCTGGAGGTGAGGAAGTGAGGAAGCAGATGCCCAGGCTGAGTGCAGGGAGATTTGGGTATGAAAACATAAGCTTTTGGGTTCACAGGTGTACTTCTTCCAAATGCCTTGACTAGGCTGGAGTGTCCTGGAACTAACTCTGTAGGAACTAACTCTGTAGATCAGGCTGGCCTCGAACTCACAGACATCCATCTTTTTTTTTTTTTTTTTTTTAAACTTGATTCTCTTGTATCTATTCTATGATGTTGCTGGTGGTGCTTCCCTGGAACGTGGAAGGCAGGTGAGAAAATCTGCCATTCAGAGCCAAGTGCAAGAAAGATGAGGAACACAAGTACTAAGCCGGCTTAGCAAGCCTAGGGGTCCAGAACCCGGGATCTGCTGAAGCTGGCTCCCCAGTCAGCAGGTCCTCCATGCCCTGCACCTCAGGCACAGGAGTAGCCATGTGGGGAGCAGCGGACAGGCACCCAGGGCCAGAGTGCCCCTCCTCCACCTAGTGGCTGCCCAGCTTTGTGAGTTCTCATCCACAAGCTCCAGTTTTCTTGTTTGTAAAATGTGAACCTGAGGTGCTCCTAAAACACTTAGCGTGGTCTTGAATGTACATAATGTATATCAGTGTTCCGGGCCTGGGTTTTTTAATTTTTTAAATTAAATTTTTTTTTCTTTTACGGTTTTATAAATATGAAAAGGATGATGATCATTTTGTGATAACTTTCTTAGGTCCTGGAAAAGTGAAGAGAGATTGAGCTGTTTCCTTTAAGCCAGCTCAGTGTGGTAGTGGACCCCTGCAGGCTGCAGCTCCTGGGAGCTTGTTAGAACGTGAGAATTCTGCGCCCCCCCCCCCCCCCAGGCCTACGGAATCAGACTATGTCCTAACAAGATTCCCAGGTGATCTGGAGGCACACCTGAGAGGTGCTGATCCTAGGGACCCCTGGAGTCAAGGATCAGCAGGTTCCCTTGTTCTGTGACCACATACACACACACACACACACACACACACACACACTTGTGTAGACACACAGATGAGACTATATTAATCTATTTAATTACTGTTAACTACCACAGTCTGCAGGCAAATTCAATCAATGAGAACATCTTGAAGACGACTTCTCAGGGAAAATAAAGGAAGTTGAACACAAGGCGGAGGAGCCCACAGTCTGCAGTGGCCCCAGGCTAATATTTGCTCCTGTTTCCAGATGGTCCAAGACACCCCTCCCTACAGTACAGTATTAGAGAAGAAGGAAAGTTTAATTTAGAGAAACGGAGGGAAGTGAGAAGAACCGAAAAGATGCTGGGGTGAGCCTCATTCAGATTTTAATCTCTGGGGTTTGCAGGAGGGGGTAGGAAGAAAAAGTATAGGATTGTTATTTTAACTACTATTGCTTATGGATTGATTTCCAAGTTTTATTCGCTTATTCACCTCAGGACATTAAACTCCTCTGGATGGGCTCTGATCACGTGAACCTTGAGGGAAGGGCATGTCAGCACCCACACCTCCCTTTCAGGGAAGCCGCTGAGGTGCTGAAGGCCTGTGTGATGCACAGCAGCCTGTGGGAAATCTAACCAAATCTTCTCTTGGGAAGTTCTGGGGTGACTAAAGCATATGGATGGATCCAAGGTTCTGGGGTGTCACCTTCCTACTGTGGGCCCAGCTCACTTGTCTGAATGTAGCACGGGGGAGAGCTGATAAGAAATGCATTGCCTGTAGAAAAAAATCCTGCTTAGGCCAAATATGCAGAGAAAAGCCTGATACAATCTGAGTGCTGTGGCTCATGCCTGTAATCCCCGAACTCCAGAGGCTCAGGAATGAGGACCGCCATGAATCAAGACCAGCTCAGGTCACAGAATCCGACAACAAAAACCTTCAACAACAAAATACAACCCCCCCACCACCAAAAAAAAAAAAGAAAAAAAGAAAAAAAAAAAGGCCAAAGAAAATGTAGTTGTGAGCCAGCCCCATGGTGAGCGTGGGCTGGCAGGATGTAGAGCCGGAGGCTCCTTCCACATCCAGGATTGAAATGATCAAACCACGGGACAGGGAGTCTGGCCAGGGACGTGGTCCTTACTCATTGGGTCGGGGCTTGCAGCATCTGTAGTGTGGCATATGGAGAGATGGCCGGTGCCAGGGTGCTGGACTCTCCAGCCTGTCTAAGGCTGATGCCCAGTTTACCATGGTTCTCCATGCTATGGTGGACCCAGTTCTCAGCTGTCTGTTCACAAACTTAAACCATGGGGCAGGGAGACTCCTGAGGGCCTGGCCTCCTGTGTTCAAGGTGGGTTTCTCGAGCACAGTGGACTGCCTGGGGCAGGCCTCTGAGGTCACATAGAACAGTGCCCTTGTGGCCACGAGCTACCAAAGGCACTTGGAGTGTTGTCCCTTGTCACAGCACCTGGCGGAGAGGCTCTTCCAGGATTGGCTCTCTGAGGAGCCGGGCCTGGACTGATGCCGTGTTTGTTTATCTGAGACATTTTCACAGCGTTTTCTCCTTACGCTTGACAGCTTGTTTACAATGGGCTGCTGCCGGAGGGCACCTTCCAAGCGCTGTCAACTCCTGAATTACGGCTTTTGCCAGGGCTGCTCAGTGCGGCATTTATCTGGGAAGGAATTATTCTATATTCAGTAACCTATTGCTGAGCTGACTCCACAGCGCGCGCGCGCGCGCGTGTGTGTGTGTGTGTGTGTGTGTGTGTGTGTGTGTGTGTGTGTGTGTATGTGTGTGTGTGTATGTATGTGTGTGTGTATGTCTATGTGTGTGTATGTGTGTATGTGTGTGTATGTGTGTGTGTGCGCGCGCGCGCGTGTGTGTATATGTGTATATGTGTGTGTATGTGTGTATGTGTGTGTGTATGTGTGTGTATATGTGTATGTGATGTGTGTGTGTGTGTGTGTGTGTGTGAGAGTGTGTGTGTGTGACACCAGTCAAGGCAGAGGAGAGGCATTCCTTCCCTCTTGCTACTCTGCATCTTCTGGCGGGCTGGGAGAAGGCAGAAGTCAGAGGACAGATGGCCCTGGGTGGTGGGGGGTCCCTTAGACTATGTCACCAGGTCTTGGGGCACTTCATCTTCATGATGAGCACAACCCAGGAGTCAGTGATCATTTCCTTCATTTTTCTTCCGGTAAGAAGGGTGAGCAGGGAAGGTTAAGCGCCCTCTTTAAAGTTAGTTAGCTGTAAGGAGGCGGACTCTTGGGTTTAAACTTGACCCCTGGGTTCCAAATACAGGCGTGCAGAGTACTGCCTTGCAGATGCACTCTGCAATGCTTTATGCCCTTCTAGAAAAGCCTAGCTTAGGGGGCGTTTTCCACCCATCTTTCTCTAACTGTCCATCACCTTCCTCTCCCCCTCCCCCCGCTCTTCCTCCCTTCTTATCTGGTTGGGTACATGTTACAGAGCATATTTCAAGATCTCAGGTGGTTCTGGAGGCCCAATGGGTGGGCTTCACCTTTCTTCACTTTTCACCACAGATCTGGCTCTATGAAAAAAATCACAGACCCAGAAAAGCCTAAATATGGCATTTAAAAAAAAAATCAGCCAAACAAAAAACTCCCTTGTGCTTAATTATTGCTTTCCAAAGTCCAAAGTAGTTGACTGTGTACTCCTTTGATTCAGTCTCTCGATACCCGGGGAAGTGGGTCAGGACAGGGATGACTAAGGCCCAGGAAAGTGACTTTACAAGGTGTGCGGTTGACAGAATGGGCATCAGTTAGACTGCTGAACCTGTGTGTGTGTGTGTGTGTGTGTGTGTGTGTGTGTGTGTGTGTGTGTGTATGTGTGTGGTGTATGTGTGAGGCCAGAGCAAGGCGTCGGGTGTCTTAATCTACCACAAGCATATGACACAGGGGCTCTTGATGAACTGGAAGCTCGTCTGTCCAGCTAGGCTGCTCGGCCAGCAAGCTTCTGTGCTCTGTCTCAGCCTTCCTCCCCAAAACACTGAGGTGACAGGCACACAGAACCATGCCTAGCATCTTGTATGGGGTGTTGGGGATTTAAATTCAGGTCCATTGGACTTATGTCCTCTTACCCACTGAGCCATCTTCCAGCCCTGCTTCATTTCTAACCATTCTCTCACCACAAGGAAAGCTCGGGATCAGTTTCCTTGTTTGAGTTACAGCAAAGCAGGACTCACTTGAAAAAAACACACATGGACTATTACAGGAGGAAAGACTGGTTTAGTGTGGGGCTTCATTATCTGGGAATTGCATTTCTGAACCAATCGGAAGTCTCCCGGAGCTCTTGGCCTCAGAATGCACCCAGCTGACTACTGTTTAAATCATGTCCCTCTTTCAGAGACTGCAAGGTGTCCCCTGACTGTCTGAACTTCACCGTGGGAGGGGAGAAGAGCTCCTGATGAGTAACAGGGAAATCAGCAGAGGATCTGATTGGCCGTGGAAGAAAGAGGGAGTGGGAGGGAGCCAGGAACGCTGTGAGGCATGGACACTGTGCTATGGGATGTGGGAAGGGTGCACTTTTGACAGGAAATACTACTGAATAACAATGGGACGTGCTCAGATTACTACTGAGCCCACGCAGGAGACTCACACCAGGAAGCTGGAGGCTGGCTAGCCTCTGGATGCATTCTCAGGGTGGCAGCTTCCCCCCTCAGCCCTTCAGCTCCCACCGGACAGCACAAAGAGGGAGCAAATGGTGCACTTTGTGGGTGCTTCCTACTGGCACCCCAGCAATCAACTTACTGCACGAAGTTAAATGAATAAAAAAGAGAATGTTTAAAAATTCTTCCTCATGCACAGCAGGAATGCTTATTGGGAAATGGCTTTTATGGGTGGCAGAGTCAACATCCCAACACATGGAATAATCATCAGAGAAAGTGTAGTACCGCGTCCGGCAAAGAAAGACTCCAGACTGTGTCAGGACTGCAGGAAGGAGACGGCCAGCAGGCAGGATTCAGGATCTGTGCAGGAGACTGCACTGCAGTCATTATTCATAACCTACCCCAGGCCCAGCACAAGCAAGAAGCAACTGGAGAAAACAAGCGCCATGCCCTATACCAGCTGGAATCCTAGCCTATGGGAGAAGATGACAGGACGTGGGTCTGACTGGTGAGGGCTGGCAACCTGGGTTCTCCTGGCGGCAATGTGTTTGTACACACATCCTCATTCTTTTTTGTTTTGTCTTGTTTTTCGAGACAGGGTTTCTCTGTGTAGCTTTGCGCCTTTCCTGGAACTCACTTTGGAGACCAGGCTGGCCTCGAACTCACAGAGATCCGTCTGGCTCTGCCTCCTGAGTGCTGGGATTAAAGGCATGCGCCACCGTCACCACCGCCCGGCCACACATCCTCATTCTTATTCTCAGCCCCCCCACCCATGCCTCCAAACCACACACGTGTGCCATGCCAGCGTCTGAAGGTCTGTTCTCAACTGGGCGGGTGAGAGGTTCTGCAAACCCGAGGGAGGCTTGGGCCTGTGGCCACAGTGCCGCCAGCTCTAGCCACCCAAACCCCAGGCACAGGCCATACTCACTAGTGTCCAGAAGAGGTAAATAGTGAAGAGTGCCACAGTGAGTGCAATCAGTCCAACGGCCTCCAGACGACTACTAAAGTGCAGGTGGTCCACGGCGCCCCGCAGGCACAGCCAGCCTGAGATGGTGGCCAGGGGGGTGATAAACAAGAAACACACCATGTCTCCGAACAGAGTCCGCTTCTCATGCTGGGGGCCAGGATTCCTGAGCCACTGCCAGAAAAAGAGACAGAGAAAAAAGTAAAGAGGAAGTTGGATGACAGCGATGGGCGGGGACGCACTGCTCTCAAGTGGTCTCTGCTGCAGGGCCCGGGCAGAGGGGTTTTGACCCACCTAAGATAATAAGGAAGCTTTGAGGGGGCTTATTCTCACGCCTCTGTCCCTTGAATAATAAGGACTACAACAGTTTGTAATGTCCTTGCTGAGGGTGAGCCGCTTTTTGTGAGAAGAGACCAGTGGCCACTGTTAGGAACTGTAATGATCCTGAGGGTAGCGGGAATGTTACTCTGCTCTATTCTGTCGTGAGCGGTCCCCCAGGTTTTCATACGTGAAGCCTTCGTCCCAGGGCGGTGACAGGAGGTACTGTGGAAGTCTGGGAGGTGGTGCCTCGAAGGGAGGCAGCTACAGAGGTTAGCAGAATCATGGCCTCAAGGGAGATCATGGGATGTGGGGTGAATTCCTTTGCTTCCTTAGGAGGAGACCACTTGCTCTTGACCCATGCATGCTCTGATCCTGATGTGCCGCCTCATCAGAGGCCCAAAGCAATATGGCTGCCAACTTTGGCCTTGCCCCTTCAGAACGATGAGCTTGAATAAAACGTTGCTCCTTATTATTAACTGCTGCAGGTATTTCCTTGCAGTGATGGGGAGCTGACTAATACAGAGGAAACACCGAGGTCTGAGAACTGTGCTCAAGCAGCCTTGGCTTCCCTGTATCTTGACTCTGAGAATGTGCACAGAGGAGGTGTGCTCAACAGGCCTGGGGTGCCAAAATCCTGTAACTGCCTAAGAAAAGTCTGTTTGCAGGACTGGCTTTGGATTAGCTCGTAAGAAAAGGGTCTGAGTCCTTCTAATAGCCTGGCTGACTTGCATGCCTGAGGTCTCAGGGCACATGATCAGATAGTTTATGCTCATGGTGTGGTACATATTGAATGCCTAGTTTTGTTCTGAGGGTCTGCCATCCAAATGCTGAGGTCAGTTACACCTGTGTGGCTGACCCAGCGATTCTAAGGCTCAGGTGAGCTCCCCTGATGACACCATTTTATAGATATTAATACAAATTACTGCTAAAAATATTAAAGCATATCTAGTGGGGTATAATGGCTTATGTCCTTAATCCTAACACTTGGGAGGAAGAGGAGAGGCAGAAGGATCAGGAGTTCAAGGCTATCTTCGGCTACATAATGAGATTGTGTCAAAAAGCAAAAAAAATTTAAAGTACATCCGTGTGACATCAGTGGGAAAGGATGTCTGGAAGCTGGGACTGTGTCCTAGGTACCTTGCCCTGTTCCTTTTAGTCTGGATCCCTTAGATGTGATGGACTGTAACCTTGGGTGTGACAGCTTTTCCAAGTCCTGCAAGCCCCTTAATCACCGAGTCCGAGGACAGTCTTGGGGACTCAGCACAGATCGAGACTGACCTAACTCAGTAATGCCCCTTGGTTGACTTTTCAGATCCTGAGTGTCTTCACTTAGGATCACCTCTGTCTCCTTGATGGTGCTGCTAGAGTGTGCAGAGAGACCAGGGATGTGAATGTCTTGTTGAAGGACTGGGAAGAAAATGAGGGCAGCTGTTGTCCAGCTTGGAGACTGCTGAAGACCGGGAAGTGCTTCCCCCAGCAGTCTAGGGTGGATTACAATGCAATTCTGCAGTTACATCCTGGTGTCAGCATTTTCCAGACATGAAGCCTGGTGGCTCTTCTACGATCAGCATGAATGCACAACCTAAGCAAATGGTCATCTCTAGCTCACTTGTCCCACGGAGAGAAGAGGGCGATGAGGTCAGTGAGGCCTGAGAAGTGAGGGTCTACGGGACAGGGGATGGGGTAGGGTGGACTTGACATTGTGGACTCTGTCTTCCATCATGTCCCCATCAACAAACAAGGTCCTGTATTGTCTGTCTGTCAGCACATGCCCAGCGCTGCCATTTGATGGCACCAAACAGGAGCCCTGCAAGGTGCTGAAAAGAGACCCCAGGTGACCAGGTCAGTAATTCCTCCAAACCTGTGATGGGCTGACAAGGGAGAGTGGGAATGTGGAGAAGGAAGAAAGGGAGGGTCACAGGAAGTCAGAAACAAAACACAGTTGCTGCTCAGAGGGAAGGCAAGCTGGGGCTTGACTGGAAGAAGCCTGAAGATTAAACAGAAGGGGCAGGACCAGGCCCAGAAGGGGCAGGACCAGGCCCAGAAGGGGCAGGACCAGGCCCAGAAGGGGCAGGCCCAGGCCCAGAAGGATGCCTGTGAGACGGGTCCTTCCTTGTGTTCGCCTGGACCCCAGCAGTCCAGCTTCTAGTGCTCAGCCCTGGAAAACTGGCTGAGATGCTGAAAGATGCCAACCTCAGCTCAAAAGTGGGCATGAATTAATATCAGGACATAGATAGAAGGGGGTCCACTTGTTTGTGAATGTGAATCCCATATCATGAATATTTAACACAGATACCCAAATGATCAAGTGCAAATACATTAACCCAGCCATGAGCTGTCATGCCTCCTCACACATTTCAGAAGCTTCAAAGATCTCTCATTAATTAACATTTTCCTGCCTAAGTACTGGCACTACCCCTAAGACAATAGAGAATAGAAGTAGGTCATTATTATCCCAATTTTACAGATTCAGCGAGGTTCAATGATTGTGCTGTATGACACAGGGGCTGCAGTGAGGAGACAACCCATCAAGCTCCCTCCACTGTCAGCCAGATATGTTATTAGTAAAATATTTGGAAATTTAAACTGCAAGACATTTCTCAGGCTCCTAAAACAATGGTGCCCAAGGTTTAGCAAAGCAGTCTGTTTAGAACTGTGTTTTCCCTGGAAGCAGACAGGAAGTTGGTGCGCTCACCTCTGCACTCATGTTTACAGGAACACAGTCTTCAGAAAACATGCTACTCACGTGCGGAGACTCACTTCCTTGGCCACAACTTCCATTTCTTTTACTGGGGAATTCTGGACATGTTTTATTTATTTAGAGACAGGGTCTATGTGTCTCTGGTTGGCCTCGAACTTACTATGTAGACCAGGTTGGCCTCCAATTCACAGAGATCCATTAGTTTCTGCCTCCCAAACACCAGGAATAAAGATGTGAGCCACTGCACCTGGCTGGCCATATCTTATTAACATTAATTTATTACTTTACTTATCTATATGGCTTCTGACCATGCCCTGTCAATGGATGGTCTGGATATGGAAGGAAACAATTATGAATCAGTATCTACGTGATAAACACGTTAGATTTTTATTATTGATCTAATCTATCTTTGTGTGTGCTGGAGTGCACGTGTGTGCATACCATGGTGCATGTGTAGAGGTCAGAGAACAGATGTGGGTGTTGGTCCTTTCTTTCCACCTTGTTTGAAACAGGGTCTCTTACTTTACACTGGTGGATACACCAGGCTAGCTAGCACATGAGCTACTGGATTTTCAGGACGTTTCTGTCTCTTGATCCCCTGTAGTATGACAGGGGTGGGGGTGGGCTGGGGTGGGGGGTGGAGGGGGAAGGGCATTACAGGTAAGTACTACTGTGTCTGGCTTTGCGAGGGATCCAAATTCTTGGTCCTTAGCTGTGCACGTGGCAAGTGCTTTAACTATGGAACCATTTCCCTAGCCCCATGTTTATCTGAGGGTGCAGCTCAGGGGCAGAGTGGATGGGAAGGATGCACAAGGCCCTGGGTTCCATCCATACTACTACTCCCCTTCCTCCATGAAAGTGGAAACTGTGACTGTCTGTCCCGTGGGTGTCTTGTGTGCTAATGGTCCTCTGAGCTTCTGTCCCTCGCCTAGCCCACTTTGTATGTCTCCGCCTGGACTTTGTTAGTACTGTTTGGGGAGGACTTGCTTCCTTTGTTGATTGCATTCTGATGAGGTGTTCTTAGTACTGCTTGACGTAAAGCCTGTGTTTTCTTTGAACCCATGTGTTACTCGCCTCTCTCTCTCCCAGCAGGAAGAGTGGCAGGAATTTGCTGTTGAGAAAAACCATGGACAAAGACCTACATAACCCAACACAGAGGTATTCACTCAAGTAGAGTTTGTGACAAAATATTTGATTAGTTTACATTTCTAACAATATGAAATAACATATCTAAATAACATAATTTACTTAAAATCATAATATCAAGTGGTAACGCACAACTTGTGTTTATAAACATGGTTGGTACACTGCTGAGTAGAAAAACTTCTGGACAGAACGTCTACTCTGATCCTGTGAATGCGGATACATCTACGTGGACACAGAAACTTGCATTTACTCAGACACGGAATATTGCATGGACAGGCTAGAGGGACACTCCACAAAACAGTGACTATACCTGGCATGGAATTATGAGACTAGGAATGCTTTAAAGATTGGGCTGGAGAGATGGCTCAGAGGTTAAGAGCACTGGCTGTTCTTCCAGAGTTCAATTCCCAGCAACCATGTGGTGAATAAATACATAAATCTTAAAAAAGAAAAGATTTTATGAAATACATTTTGTTTTTCTGAGATGAACATGGACCATAGAGCTGTATCTATACATCCTTTGTTCAGAACATATATTATACACACAGACACTAACCTATCTGGAGAGGGGGAAGGGAAGGGAATGGGAGGAGAGGGAAAGAGAGAGGAGAGACAGAGACAGAGAGAGAGGAATGGGAGAGAGAGAGAGAGGACAGGGGGGCAGGCAGGTGTCTAGCTAGTGCACAGTACTAAAGCACTAAACGCTGTGTGGAGCTGTGGCTGGGTTAGGCTCAGTGCTAGGAACTTGGTGTTTAAGGAGAGCTAGCCAGGGAGTGTTCGAGGTGGGATTCAAACTCGCCTCCACTTTTTGTCCCTTGATTTCCATATTAACATTTTCGTTTTACTCCAAATGGTAACTGTGTGTGAGTCATGTGTATGCTAGGCATTGTTTTTTTTTTTTTTTCCCAACTTAAGTGAGACATGGTAAGTCATGCTAAGTCATGCTAATTTTATGGTGTGCAAAGCAGGGGGGTGGGGAAGATGTAAATCAAGTTGCTGTATGGTTGGCTGCCCAGGATGTTATCATGGTAATTTTACAAAATTTCCTGGGCTGCTGCTTTGATCTATGTTAATTCTTTTATCTAGCCAGAATGGGGTCCGATTTCTGGGCATTTAGTCTCATGACATTATCATGCACATTGGCCTAATTCATAACAGGCAAAGGGTTGATCTCAATTACTGTGCCTTTGCTTTTCTGGTTCTTGTGTGGCTTCTGCTTTTCCGTCAGTCACACTCACTGTATATTGAGCAAGGCACGAATTCTGCAGGGTGCCTCCCTCATCCCTAAACCTGAAGCAAATGTCAGGGAAGGTCTAAGCAGCCTTGTTTTTCCTGCTGGGCCTCATCTACACTAGCAGTGCCTAGGACAGTGCTGGCCGCATACAGGGTGCTTAGTCCTGAATCTGAAAGCAGCTCATCTCCCGAGCCCTTACTATATTTTCTATAGCCCAGCATTATCTTCTATGTGACAAGTAATACTTCATACAACAGTTTTTGAAGGAGGTAAGGTATACAAGAGTGGCCTTGGCTTCTGTCTCAGGTAGCCTAACTCTTAATGAGTGTGCTCATAACCACTCTACCATATCCTCATCCTTAGCAAAAACTGATGTGAGAGACAAGGATCATACCTTAATAGTTCTCATCAGTACAGGGAGTATCTGCTCATGGTGCTTGCCCCAGTGGGAGACAGCACCATGCCACCCTGGATAGCTTCTGCAGCTAAAACGCCAGTGCTCAGGTTGGGGATTTAGCTCAGTGTTAGAGCGCCTGCCTAGCAAGCGCAAGGCCCTGGGTTCGATCCTCAGCTCACAAAAAAACCATGCCTGTGCTTGACAGTTCAGTTTTCCTCCTCAGCTTATTTTTGGTGGTTAGATGCATTTTAAGGACTCAGGTCAGTGCTGGGGGACACTACTCAGTTGACACCTTTCACCTGGCAGGCCTATCCCAGTGGCTGCCAAGGGCATTCTTTCTGCCTTGTTTTCTCTGGTACCATCAAAAAATGAGGCATCCAGGTAGGATGACTCATGTCTATAATCCAGCATTTGGGAGGCAACAGTCTGCTGGGGCTACTAAGTGAGATCTTGTCTCAAAAAAGCCCAAACAAACAAACAAACGAACAGACCAACCAACCCATGAAGCAGACGAAAGCTTTGCTGTTGAAATGCCCAGCAGAGAGTGGAGCTGCCTACTTTCCTATGCAAATCCCATTTTAATCACCAACTTGTTCCCGGATCATGATGTCGATCTTCTTGGAAATACATTCAACCAACAAACAAACCAAGGAGAAGCCCAATTGTAATTAGCAGAGGAGGACCAGAAACATCTAGGGAGTGTTCTGCTATCAGTGACGCAGTCTCACTCACTGTCTGGGATGAACCTTCAAGGTGGGTCAGCTGTGGGTTCAACCTCATTATAGCGTCACTGTGTTAAGTCCCTTACTGGGGGTGGGTGTGAGGAGATAGAAGACTCAGCCTTGAGGACTCCAATAATCAGCTCACGTCCCCAAGCTAGGAAGGACACCTTGTAGGTGAGCATACTAGACCTGAGTCACATCTTGGTGGTTAATGGTTCCCATCAATTATGATCATCCTACAAATCCCCTTAATTAGAAGCCATCATGAGAATGGAAGGAAGTGGGAGATGGGCCCCACAAGTTCCTGGGGCTGGAATTGAAGCAGAGAAGGCCAAGTTGCAGTGTGCACTCATTTGGGGATCTCGTCTGAATGTGTCCCGTTAACTTGGGGATAGTTCTTTCTTTTTTTAAAATTTTATTTACATTTCACGTACATCGGTGTTTTGCTTGCATATATGTGTGTCTGAGGGCGTCAGATCCCCTGGAACTGGAGTCACATCTGTGAGCTGCCATATGGGTGCTAGGAATTGAACCCGGGTCCTGTGGGATGGCAGCCAGTGTTCTTATTGGGATAGTTCTCACTTCAGGAGTAAACACATTCTAGGCTGAACTGTCTCAATTTGTCCATCGAGCTGGAACATGGGGTGGGGGCAGTGTGATGAAAAGGAGGTGTCAGATCCATTTAAGTTTAAAAACTGAAGATAAAACCCGAAAACCATGCTTTGTCATTTGCCTGCAGTACAGAAAAGAACATGACCAAACACTCCTATCAGTGTTTGGGTCTTGGCAGCCCACAGGCTGTCTGGGTGTTTCCTGGTCAGCTGGAGCTGGGCAGCAGGAAGCCTGACTCCAGGAGCTAAGGAGATGCTCACTGCTGCAGACGCCAACGCAGCCAGGCTGGAAGCAGTGCACCACACATCAGAACTTATCAGAGGATTGCTCAAGCCTTGGCCTCCTTCCAAAGCTCTAGCCATACACATCCGACAGCCCACTCAACGTTGCCGCTATGATGACTAACAGACAACCCAAATGTCATCTGTCTGACAGAACCAGCTTGGGCCTTTATTTCCAAATCTTCTCTATCAGTGAATGACAACACTGCTCTGCTCCTCACTTAGGAGTCCTGCTTCCGTTCTGTTTCTTACCCCATTCCTGTAGCTCTTCCGGAAGTCCTGCCCGAATGACCTTAACTGGACAGCTATGGTTTGTGCATTTCATCTCCCCTCCCACCCCCAGCAGCTACCAGGTCAGTCTGGGTCCCTATCGTGCCCTGCCTGGAGACAGTAAGTACCTCCTGGTTCCCTCCCTGGCCAGTCAAACAACAACAGTCATCTGGAAATCTGGAACAGAGCATGCATACACTGTTGATTTACAACTCCCCAGCAGTTAGGATAAAAGTCAACCTGCTGGGGAATACAGGGCCAGACCGCATCCTATCTCGCTGTTCTGATTGTACCTCCCACTAACTTCCCCCTCATTTTAATCTTTACCTGTGGCTGCTCCCACACCCATGTTCTTGAATGGTTGACTCCTTATCACTTAAGTCTTAGCTCAAAAACCTCTTCTCATTGAAAGTGCTTCTTACAGGGCTGGAGAGATGGCTCAATAGGCCGAGGGCCTGATGTGCAGGCATGAGAGCTGATTTTGCATCTCCAGTATCCATGCAAAAGCTTGGTGGGGAAGGGAAGAGGCAAGAGGCAGACAGGAGCATCCCAGGGGCTTACTGACCTGCTTGTCTAGCCAATCAGTGAGCTCCAGGTTCAGTGAAGAAACTCTGTGTGAGCAAACAAGGCGGACAGCTATAGAGGAAGGCACCTGGTGTTCTTCCCGCCCCCACGGTGTTCACATGTGCATGAGTGCACGTGCATGCACACACACACACACACACACACACACACACACACACACACACACGTATAAACATAAACACCAGAATGACTGTCTGAAGGGCCATCACTCCTTTGTTTCTTAGCCATTTGTTTCTATTCATTGCAATAAAACCTTGACGACATTCATATTGTCACATAACACACTGTTTTACACACACACACAAATGCTGAGTACATTTAGTGCAGCTGGTGTGTATATGATTTCAGGGCTGACCACTTTGTACTGAATAACCAACTGGAGGCTCCTCTCTGGAGGAGGCTAATTCTCTGTCTCTTTATGTAGTTCCAGTATTATTCAAGCAATACCGTGGTTTTTTAAAATTGAAAATAGGTTTTTTTCCATACGATATATTCTGATTAAAGTTCTACCTCCTCCAGCTCCTCCCAGAACTTTTCCACCTCCCACCCACCCAAATCCACACCCTTTCTTTTTCTCACTAGGAAACAAATAGACATCTAAAACAAAAATAAATAAGACAAAATAAAAACAAACAAACCAGAATAGTACAAAACAGAAAAAAAAAAAAAGAGCCAAAGAAAAAGCACAAGAAACACATAGATGCGGAGACACCCATGGAAATCCCCTAAAAACACCAAATCAGAAACCATAATATATTAGCAAAAGACCTATAAATAATATGAGACAAAAAATATGAGGCCCAAAGTAATAAGAGACAAAACAAAACCACAACACACACACACACACACACACACACACACACACACACAAAATACCACTGAGTTTGTGTTCTTTTTGTTTTGTTTTTAAAAATACTCATTTTTGGGCTGGGCGTGGAGGCGCATGCCTTTAATCAGAGCACTCAGGAAGCACAGGCAGGTGGATCTCTGAGTTCAAGGCCAGCCTGCGCTAGAGAGTGACTTCTAGGACAGCCAGGGCTACACAGAGAAAGGCTATCTTGAAAATACAACAAAAAACAACAAAGCAAAACAAACAGCTCATTTTTAGTTTATGTGTGTGAGTCTTTGCCTGCATGTCTGTACACACATCATGTGTGTGGCTGGTGCCCAACGAGCCAGAGGGTGGATTCCCTGGAACTGGAGTTATGGGTGGTTGTGAACCACCATGTGGGTGCTGGGAACTGAACCCTGGGTCTTCTGCAAGAGCAGCAGATGTTCTGAGCCCCTGAGCCACTTCTCTGGCCCCAGGGACTTTATTCCTGTTTATTCACACATGCCTTGATCTGAAAGCAGTGCTGGAACATGTTAGACACTTAATGAACATGAACTAGTAAATATGCTGTCAGCAGCCCTGACCAGGGATGGTCCTATGACATTCGTTAGACTAATTAAATTGACTATATTTTGTTGTGTGCAAACACCAAGTCATCAAGTTCATTGCTTTTAGCCTTCTAGACTAAAGACAACCATATACAGAAAATCTTACTTGATTTCTGAGACAAAAAACCTTCAGTTTCTATTCAAGCATTTTTATAAGACAGAAACGACCATGGAATGCTATCTTTTTTCTACAGGTCATGAAATAGCATGAGAAACCCAGCAAAATCATTCAAGGTCCTTTGTTCTCATTTGGTTACAATTTCTCTCTCTCTCTCTCTCTCTCTCTCTCTCTCTCTCTCTCTCTCTCTCACTCACACACACACACACACACACACACAGAAACTATACTGAAATAATTGAGAAGCCCACAATATCCATTTAAAAATTAAACAACTCCAGTTTAACCAGAAATATTCACCGAGTGTTTCTCCCATGCCCACAGTTTTCCCAAATGTAACAATGCTGGCTAGTGTCGGTGTTCCTATTCTGGGTAGACTATTAAGGCTCAGGAGGTCAAGTTGCCTGCTCAGGGTCAGATGGTGAGGGGCCAGTACTCCAGCCTCCAGCTTCCCCTCTCTTAGCACTCCCCCTTGCTTCTGCTCTACCTGAAATCCTAATCCTCGTTTTTTATTCTTTCCTATGTGGATAGATAGACAGCATCGAGGAGGCACTAGATGGGATAAAACTCAGGCTTGGCAGAGCGGGTGGGACACAGTCCATTTGTTTCCATATGGGTTTCCCTGGCCCGGTGACCTTTATCAAGTTCTTTCACCTCTTAGGGAGTAAAAGTGGGAGTCTCCCTTAGTAGGGAGTAAAGGAGCAGCTCCTCCTTGGGGAGATGAAGGGCCCTCCCTACTTGTCACAGGGATCACACAGAACCTTCGGATTCCCACTTGAAAACACCAGGCTCCGCCAAAGAGCATGCCCATCATCCTTCAGGCCTCCCCTCTATGAGCTCCGTGCGTGGGAGCTTACTTTATACCTCTCCATGCATGGAATAAGCAGCTCAGATCTCACCCATGCCTCTCTCAGATTGGGCCACACTGGCATGCAGCAGCACCAGTGTGAATATCCCCAGTCCTACTCTCCATTTCTTCCTCTCCTCCCAGCCCCATGTCCAATCTATCAGCAAGTCCTATCTCCTGGATGTGCTCATGTCTCTCTAGTGCCATTATTTCCTCCCCCATCCCAGTAGGTCTCACTGCTAATGCAGGCTGGCCTCAAACTTGGGACTGGCTGGCCTCAGCCTCTTGACTGCTGAGACCGGTGACAGGGGCCACTGCACCTGACTTCTCATGCCATTTATTACTTTTTTCCAGGTTCCCTTTTCAGGATATTTGATCACACTGTGTGAAGATATGCCTGTCCTTCCTCACCTGCCTAAGGTACCTTCTGATTGGTTTTAAAAAGAGCTGAATGGCCAATAGCTAGGCAAGAGAGACTAGGCGGGACTTCCGGGAAAAGAGAGGAACTGGAGGGAAGAATCTGAGAGGTGGACATTCACCAGTAAGACACAGAGGAAGTTGGAGGGACTGTACTGAGGAGAGGTAACAAGCCACCTGGCAGAATGCAGATTAATATAAACCAGTTAATTTGAGTTCTTTTTTTTTTTTTTTTTTCCAAGATAGGGTTTCTCTGTGTAAGTTTTGGTGCCTGTCCTGGATCTCGCTCTGTAGACCAGGCTGGCCTCGAACTCACAGAGATCTGCTTGGCTTTGCCTCCCAAGTGCTGGGATTAATGGTATGTGTCGGGCTGGAGAGATGGCTTAGAGGTTAAGAGCACTGTCTGCTCTTCCAGAGGTCCAGAGTTCAATTCCCAGCAACCACATGGTGGCTCACAACCATCTATAGTGAGATGTGATGCCCTCTTCTGGCATACAGCAAAAACTTGCAGAAAGAACACTGTTTACATAATAAATAAAATAAATCTTTAAAAAAAAAAAGGTGTGTGTCACCATTGCCTGGGTAATTTGAGTTTTAAGAGCTAGTTGTTAACAAGCCTAAGCTAAGGCCAAGCTTTCATACTTAATAAGTCTCTGTGTCATTATTTGGGAGCTGGCACTCCAAAGAAAGAGCTGTTGTACCTTTTTATTTTCTCTTCTGAGCCACAGAGCAATCTTCTTTCCTGTTATCCTAGAAGTCAGTTTCCATTAGTAGCAAGACTGTACCACTTTTCATACTTAAAATGCCATATTCTGTAAAGGTTCTTGCATGATTTTGATGTTTATATACACAGACCCAAGGGATTGATGGTAGTAGGTTCACAGGTTCTATGGTTTGGGATAGCGGAAAATCTCATCTTTAGTTTTACAGACTCTAACTGCAGTTGAGTTCTGCAGAAAATTCAGTGTTGTTATCAGTGCTTGTGACCCCCCCCCCCAAACCATAGATATTTCATATCACATCACAACTGTCGCAAGTAGTTTGAAATATTGCTATTTCAAAGGTAATTACTTGGTCTGCCACAAAATGTATTAATGAAGAGGAATTTGCCTTTCACTGCATCACTGCCTTTTAAATATTTTGATAACTACATTCTAATGTAATTTATTTCCTTCACATTCTCATGTAATTAGTCTTATGCAGTTAAAAATGCAAGGCTCCAACAGACCGCCAAGTTGTCTGTGAAGAAGTTCAAGCATCTCCAATCTAGCTCTGTGCATTTCTCTTGGAGCCTTTGGAGGGGCTGTCCCTCTGCTTGGCACTCCATCTCTGCTCCTTCCTCACAGCTGGCTTTCACTTAGAGCTCCTCTTCCCAGGACTTCCCAGATCTCCACACACACCTCTGCTCCAACCATTCTGTACCACAAGCACTTGGTTCAATCCCTTTATGTTTCTCATCTTCAGAAATGATCTTGTTTGTGTGCATTTTTCATCCTGAACCCTCTATCCTAGCTCACAGGCCCTCTTAGAACATTCCATGCACCTGGCCTGTCCATAGTTTGATTCCTGTTTCTTAGAATCCTTAACTTATGCTTGATAAACATTAGCTGAAGAAATAGACAAACCTTGCAAACCAGAGAATTTCTCTGGGTAGAATTCAGATGATATCTCTCTCTCTCTCTCTCTCTCTCTCTCTCTCTCTCTCTCTCTCTCTCTCTCTCACGACACACACACACACACCCACACACCCACACACACACACTGTAGCACAGACTCGTTCCATCAAACATAGTAAAGTAGGCTTTTCTAGCGACGCATGCAGACTACAGACAGACACAAATATTTAGGAGGATCTGGCTGAGCTTGCTGATATTAGGTAACACCCCAGCACAAAGAGGGCTGGAATCCTCTCAAGGCTCCACTTGAGGCAATGGCTTCAATTCACAAACTGCTGGTGCCTCCCAATGTTGCATGATAACTCCGTGCTCCCATTTCCAGGGAGCCCCTATTGTAAGAGTGTTTGGGGCTGTGCTGTCCATCTACATTTCCTCCATGTGAGCTGTTCATGTGGGAGTTCAGACATGCTCCTCATTGGGTACCTCATATAGGGACTGAAGAGTCTCTCACTTGCTGCCTGGCCCCCCATTCTTACTGCTTCCCCAGACTTCCTGTGTATCTCCCATGGGGTTTGGTGTACAGATTATAAGAGCAGGTAAAGAGGTGGCACTCTGTTACAAGTGAGAGCAGTGGCGTTTACTTTGGTGGCATTACTTTATTATGTTTGGTACCTATAAACTGCTTTGTTAAACAGAGGTACCTTCAGGGAAGACATTTTCTTTTTTAAGACATTTATCTATCTATCTATCTATCTATCTATCTATCTATCTATCTATCTACCTACCTACCTACCTATTTAGTGTGTGTGTGTGTGTGCGTGTGCGTGTGTGTGTGTGTGTGTGTGTGTGTGTGCGTGCCATGTATATAAGGGTGCTTGCAGAGGCCAGAAAAGGGTATCAGATTTCCTGGCTAGAGTTACAGGTTGCTGTGAGCCATCCTACACAGATACTGGGAACTGAACTCAGGACCTCTATTAGAGTAGTGAGTGCTTTTAACCAGAGTCATCTTTTAGCCCCTAGAGAAGATTTTCTTAAGGGGTGAGGGTGAGAGCTCCTGTGTGTGAGGGTGAGGGACTGATGTGTGCAGGAGAGAGCATGGAGGACCTGGCTGGGTGAGTAGTTGCTGTCTGGGGGAAACATTTACTCTGGCTGGGAGGCAGACACATTTTTAGTGTCAGGACTCTTGAGACATAGTCCCAGAGGTGTCCCTGTGGCAGAGTCAAGTCAACCATGGAAGAAACCGAATTAATAAGTAGCCGAGGCCCTGTGTGTGCACACCTGAATAGCGGACTCTACCAAGGGCAGCAAATCACCCACTGTGGTGGCGCACATGACATACAATGTTGCCTTCCTGTGTGAGAAAAAGCTGCTGCTTTTCTCAGCTTCCAGACTTCAGGAACTCACTTTTGGAGACAGATGTCTGTGTTCCTTTTCAGTTTATGCAACTTTTCAGATGAGGACCTTTGACTTAGAGAAAACCCATCATCTCTTTGAGCTTGCATTTGAACATAAGGGTTTACCAGATTCTCAGATACATCAGAGACACAGGAGAGGGTAAGAAGCAGTGATTGAGAATATTTCCCCACATATCTTAAGATACTCCCTGGTCCAGTATGATTCTCTGGGGTTTGATAAGTTGGAGATGGGCAGCAGGATTTGGCAGCCTTAGAATCACTTCTCCTTAGGCCCTGAGCACCACACATCCCCTGAAAATTTAAAAGATCAAAATGAAAGGCATACAATGTGAAGTTTGGAAAAATGAACCTATAAGACATAGGGTGGTAGAATAAGAAAGCAAGGAAATTGAATAAATGAACTTAAGAAAGAGCTTGCTGAGCAGGAATGGCAAGGATTCAGATAATTATATATGTATGTATATAAAATCAATGCACCAATGATTTCCACAAAACGAGAGAGTATGAGCAAGAGTTCCTTATGAGTTCACAGCTCCATCTTGCGAACACCGTGCCAAGGGCAAGAGGCCAGCCGCAAAGCGCCAAGTGACTCGTCCTGGAGGCTGCAGGCGGATGTCGTGTGTGACATTTCGGGGGGGGGGGGGATGAAAATGTTCTAAAATGGGTTGTGGTGATGGTTACACAGCTCTGGGAAACACTGAGTGCCACTGAGTCAGTATGCTTTAAATGTGGGATTGCACGACATGTGAATGCTAGTTCAATGCGTAAAGCTGTTAAAAAAAAATTGGAGACTTGAAAATACCTTGTTTAAAAACATCTGAAACAGCGGTGGTGGCGCACGCCTTTAATCCCAGAAGAGGCAGAGGTAGGCGGATCTCTGTGAGTTCAAGGCCAGCCTGGTCTACAGAGTGAGTTCTAGGACAGTCAAGGCAGTTACACAGAGAAACCCTGTCTCAACAAAAACAAACAAACAACCCCCCAAAAACCAACCAAAACACAAAAACCAAACCAAACCAAACCAAACCAAACCAAAAACCCACCCCAAACCCCGCCCCCAAACCCCCAAAGCGCCCTCCTGTGGATCCCCTCCAGGAAACCCTCCATCTTGCACAGTGAGCCTTGCAGCTGTGCCCTGTTACCTTGTCACCCTTCACCTGACAGGAAGTGTGTTCAGATGAACACCAGGTGTGTCTCACAGCAGCTGGGACTGCACTGCGACCTCTGGGGTCCAGGGCTAAAGCCACGGTTTTCACTCCTATTTGTTGAGGCTTTCCTCAGGTCACCTTTGTGCAAACAGCAAGCCTTTGGAGGGGGTGGTTAATTAGGAAGGGCCACGGGTGTTTTCTAGGACGGTGATGATTTTTCCTTCCTCTCCCAATTCCTCCTTTCTACTGATTCTTCTCAGACAGAAGCCTTGAGTGTCTGTACATGCCATTTCACACCTCTCCTGATGCTGTCACTGCCAGCATCTCCTACGAGCTACCTCAGCCATTTTCCCTCAGCGTCCTGCAATCACCCGTCTCCCTCAGTTGCTACCGTCCCTGAAGACAAAGCCATGACACCACAGTGAGTAGACAACACTGATTCTCAGTCTTCACAGGGGCTTCTACATCCTCCCAAGTGGCACAGCCCAAAATCAACTCATCTTTCAGAATTCAACAAAGAAAAAAAAAAAAAAAGCTTAAAAACATTTCCCCGTCTTTTTGTTTTTCTTCAAGCCAAACATAGCTTTCTTCTTACATGCTGTCAGTGCGTTGCTTTTCAGAGGTGGCGAAGAGAAGTCTGACAAAATGAGTTATTCCAACGAGCATCTTTGGTGAACTTCACCTCACTCTGTTCGGCCACCACTGTGCACAGGAAGGGCAAGACTCTCAACACTGACTGTTGAGGTTCCTGGCTGTCTAATTGCATCCCTCCTTTGGAAGTTGTCTCAGAAGAAACTGGTGATGTAGTGGTTTCTGTGAAACGGGTACTCCGATGTGGAGAAAGAGTAACTAGGTGAGAGGAGAGAGGAGAGGACATTTCCCTCTGGAAATGAAGAATGGTTGGGCAGTGGTGGCGCACGCCTTTAATCCCAGCACTTGGGAGGCAGAGCCAGGTGGATCTCTGTGAGTTCGAGGCCAGCCTGGGCTACTAAGTGAGTTCCAGGAAAGGAGCAAAGCTACACAGAGAAACCCTGTCTTGAAAAGGGAAAAAAGAAAAAAGGAAATGAAGAGTGTTTTTTTCTACCTGTGCATGGAGCAGTACAGCTAACATCTATTTCTCAATTAGACTAAAGTGTAAGAGACAGGGAAGAAATGGCGACTCTGTTACCCCAGCACTCAGTCTTGTGCATTTTGTGATTTAAAACGTTAGTATCATTTGTTAGTGTGTGTGCATGCACATGTATGCATAGATAACTGTGTTGGCATGTATGCCGTAGCGTGTGGAGGTCAGAGAACAACTCTGTGGAGTCAGTCCTTTCTGCCCACCTTTACTATATACTAGGTCCGCAGGCTGGACACACAGCTCATTGGACTTTTGTGGCAAGTGCCTTTTACCCACTGAGCCATGCTGCTGGCCCAGGGATTATTATTTTTTAATTAATTACATTTTATAGAAGTTTTTGGTTCTTAGAAAAATGGATTGGGAAGTATAAAATCCCTACACATCAATGTACCCACTCCCAGTATCCACTGAAACACCACCCCCCTTCCCATGTTTGAACACTTGGTGCCTAGCTAATAGCACTGTTGTGGGGGATTGTGGAACCTTTGGGAAGTGGAGGCCAGCTGGAGGAAATGAGTTCCCTGAGGGGACACAGGCCCTGTGGGGCAAGGCCTGTTTTTTCTGTGTCTCTGTTGGTCCTGGTGTGAGCAAGCAGCTCCATGTTCCTGCTGCCATGGACAGGAGCTCACCCTGCTAGAAGGCCTTCTCTGCTATATTGATCTATACACCCTGAACCAAGAAGAAATCTTTTCCCTCTTAAGTTGTTCTGTCACAGAAATGAGAAAAGGGACTCACACCTGCCACCATCAATGTCCCCTAACAGAATGGCACAGATGTTAACCAACCTCCATTGACACGTCATTGTTACTCAAAGCCATAGCTGGCCCTGGAGTTTTACTCTTGGCGTTATACATTCTGTGGGCTTGGCAAATGTGTAATGGCATGTTTTGCCATGATACTGTCATACTGAATGAGTTCCACTTTCCTAAAAGCCTCTGTGTTCCATCTGTGTATCCTCCCCCTTTACAAGCGGCTCTGGATTTAATAGAGGAACTCAGTGTCAATAGGAAACCGGGGCTTTATTAACAGTGATTTTCACTTCTCTCTTCCCTCTCTCCCTCCTTTTCCCCTGCCTCTACCCCCTGTATTAGGGGACAGACCTAGGGCCCCCACATGCCAGGCAATCCTCACTCTTCTCTTTCTGAAGTACATCTAGTTCTGTGGAGAGCCTGGTGATTGGTTAGGCAGCCTTGGGCTCTGCATGACCACATGAGTGTGTTGAGCAAAGGAAGAAAGAACAGTAAATAGCCAGGTTGGTGGTGTCAGAGGTGGAGTTGTTGGGAGGTGATCAGGTCACGAGGATGGGCACTCTCATGAGTGACATTACTGTCCCTTTAGAAGAGCCCACTGAGAGTGAGATTTTTCCTTCTGCCATGTGAAGATGTAGCAAAAAGTCAACAGAAGAGGGCCCCTGGCAGAACCCAGTCATCCCAGCACTCAGATCATGAGCTTAACAGACTTCATAACTGTAGAAAACAAACATCTATTGTTTATAAGTCACCTTATTTATGGTGTTTTGTTACAGCAGTCCCAATTGGACTAAGACACCAGGTATGTTAGAGACCATGTGGGCTTTGCTGAGAGGGGACCTGGCCTGTTCTTCCGCCTTGCTAGTCCTGAGGCTGGAAGTATTAAGATCTCGGGAGAGGGTCTTAATACCTGGGAGCTGCAGCTTGCTTATCTACAAAGTAGGACAAAGTTTTTGTTATTGTAGGAATACAGGGAACATTGAGATAGGATAGCATACAATATTTCCCTTTGCCTGGTCCATAGGGAGGGAAAAACTGGGGTGTGAACTCCTTACAGTTAAAATATAGGTGGATTCAAAGTAAAGTAATGAATCCAGGCCTATTGTGGAAAGTGAGGCTCTTAGCACAATAGGGCACAGTGGGGACTAAGGGCCTGAGCTCACATTACAGACTGGACACTTTGGCAAAGAGAAATGACCATATCCGTGTTAGCAATACCTACTACCAAGAGCAGTTGTCTGTTAGGCAGCACCTCCCTCCCTCCCAATGTTTTAGTGGATTTCTATAAAGCCATGCATTTCTTCAGAATGAAAAGCTAGTTGTGGACTAAAACCGCAGAGGCACACGGGCCTGGCAGCAGCCTTCAGCAGGGAGTGCTGGGCACGCTCTGTAACTGGCTCAGCAATGGGCACAGGCCGCCTACGATTCGATTCAAGCCTCCTCCCGCAGGCTCTCCCAGGTGCCCTGATCCTTGCGCAGATGATTCCTGAGAGTTAATTGTGATATCAGGAGGGAGATGACTCCCAGCTGCAGCCATTCACTGACATCTTGCTGCTCCTCTCTCAGACTCCCTTTTACAAAGCTCTCCTGCCAGCACCCCAGGGACACCTTTACCTCCACCTCCCGGACTCCCAGGTAATAACATTTAATCGGCTGCCTTTCAAAGACTCAACAGCCAGCATTTTATGTATAGTGGGAGTCCGCCATGGGAGTCCAGTCTCATTGTGTTGGCGCCCTCTTACTCTCCATCCAGATGTGTTTAAAGAAAATCTGGCTGGATTCTTTTGCACATGTGGGAATGGGAGGGATGAATTTGTGGAGAGCACAGACATTTCTCTGCCACCGAGTGGCTGTTCTGGGAAGGCATCTGCAGTCTTGCTAGTATCTGGGCAGCAGACACACACCTGTTTGCTACACTATACTTTGCCTCCTCTCTGCTTTTTGAGACTCAGAGAGGTGAAAATAAAGGCAGGTGGGACAATTCTTGGTGTTTTCTGTCTTTGCATCTCATCCCGCTGAAGTTTTCAGATGGCATAAAGAAGGGAGAGGAGCCAGGTCTTAATGAGAACGTGGATTCTAAGGCATCTCTCAACCCAAGTTCACTGCAAGTGTCAGCACAATTGAAAAGAATCGAACCCTCTCATGTAACTCATTGTATCCAGGGAATTGGATCCCCCCACCCCCCGCAAATTAATCCTTTACCATCTACGAAAGGGCCGAAAGCAAAGGGCACCCGAGCGGTTAGCTCACTCACTTCCATCTGGCCCGGCCATGTGAACACTTGGGCTGGCTTGCTTTTTTAATGAAGTGATTTTTAATGAAGCAAGCTGTGAATTTAATAGATACCTTAAAACAGCTTCTCTGTAGCTGAGCGTTAAGTAACGAGACAACTGCCAAATAAGCCACCCAAACCAAGAGGAAATCATAAGGCCAATCAACTGTGGGGTCTGGGGTTGCTGCGGCTTCTGGCCGTCAGACATGCCGTCTGAATGGCTGGCAGAGTCAGGACGGTGCCACAAAGGCCACATGGTGGTGCCACAAAGGCCACGTGGAGGCAGCTAGCCTGATGGAAGGCCTGTTAAGTGACCTTGTCAAAGGTCAAGGGCAAGGCCTGATTGCTACTGTTATGCCCTCTACTGTCTGTGCAAGGATACTCTTCTCGAGGTCCATCTCCCTTGTGGTTATAGATTGCCCTCTCCAGCCGGACTGGGAACAAAAGGGAGGAAGTCACTTGATTCATCTAGAAGCCCTTCAAAGCCGATGGTGGTGGAAAGACATGCATACACAACAGCCTCAAAGGTGGAAGAAATCCCCCAGTTTCAGTAAACAGGAGGCAGGCAATGCAAGCCAGTGGGAGGGCTGAGTGGGTGTAAGCAACAGGCAAGCTGGGGGACGGCAAAGTGTGGGTCCCACCTGAAGATACTCAAGCTCTGCGGTGAAAACAGTCAAAAAGTATCTCGTGGTCTGACTGTGGGCTACAAGCCTTCCTCCCTGGGCTGCACTCATGGGCTGTGAGGGACCCGTGAAGCTTGCTGGTGCTCCAAAAGCAACAAGATTCACTGGGAATTTCCTCAAATCAGTTTGTACCCTCTATGATGTTATTCCCCAGTTACCCCATTGCCACAGAGCTTGCTGATGGATCCGCTAAAGCGAAACTCTCTCCTTTTCAATTGAATGAACATTAAAAATGGAAACAGAACACAGTAAGAGCACAACACTATTTCTATCAGTAAGCCTGACATATATGAATAAATGTATATATTCACACATATATGTAAAAATTAATACAGTATCCTACACATACACAGTATTATATATATATATTTCAAGACAGGGTTTCTCTGTGTAGCTTTGTGCCTTTCCTGGAACTCGCTGTGGAGACCAGGCTGGTCTCGAACTCACAGAGATCCGCCTGGCTCTGCCTCCTGAGTGCTGGGATTAAAGGCGTGCGCCACCACCGCCCGGCATTCAATATTTTTTAAAGACTTGCTTATTCTTATTTTATGCGTATGGGTATTGTGCCTGCATGTACGTCTGTGTACCATGTGAGTAGTGCTCACGGAGGCCAGAAGAGGGTGTTAGATAGCCCGAGACTCGAGTTAGAGACAGTTGTGATCTGCCACGTGAGTGCTGAGGATGGAGCCCTGGGCCTTTGGAAGAGGATTGCTGTTAACTGCTGAGCCGTCCCTCCAGCCCCAGAAGTAGATCTGGAACATATTAAATAGCAAGTACACGGTATAAAGTGGTTTCTCCACGTGTAGGTCTGTGTAAAGGAAATAGGAATATGGAAACCTAACCACGCCCTCTGAGAACAGTCACATCTCTCTGATCCAAGAAGACCAGACTCAGAAGAAAGTCTTTTTACCACATTCCCATTTCTTGCTGTTCCATTTCACTCAGTGCGGCGCTGAGCTGATCTCTAACTTCTTGAGTTTTCGGGGCAAAGGTGCTATTACATGCACATGTCTTAAGAAGCCTGTGGCAGGTACTCCATCCTGAGGAACTGATGTTGCCAGCAGTCTATTTGCACATACACAGTGATAAGGACTTTCCTGGCAAAGTGGTCAATGAGAACCACTGTCATAGCAGTGTTCTGGAGCCCAGACGATCACTGTGTGTGTGTGTGTGTGTGTGTGTGTGTGTGTGTGTGTGTGAGAGAGAGAGAGAGAGAGAGAGAGAGAGAGAGAGAGAGAGAGAGAGATCAGCTTGCTGTTTCTTACTCTTTGTTAAAAAAAAGAATAGTATCAGAATTTACCTTATCAAGGGAACCAAAGAAAACTAAAGGGGAGCGGGAAGGAGACTATCAGCCTCCAGACTAGTCATCCCGTGGGTCCTCTTATGGATACTGAGTATTTATTCACTACATTCTAACGGGCCATTATTCTTGGGGGCATTTCATTTTATAAACTGCCTCTCGGCATATTTTCATTGTCAACAAACCCAGCTTGCTGAGGGCCATGCTGGTTGTGAAGGTATGGGGTGCATGTGTGTTAGAACTGCCCCCTTTTTATGTCTCCTACAGTGTGACCATTTCCCTTTCTTTCAAGGGAAACATGAACAACTGGACACAGACCTCATGAGACTGTGCTGGCTGAACCACAGCAGGAATTCATCCACATCTGACTAAACAAGACGACTGCTTTGTCACTCTCATGGCTTGGAACTAACTTTTGTTTTACTGGCTTGCTCTGCAGCAGGAAGATACTTAGGCCCTAATACCTGCAATGTAGGCAGGCAGGCTAGTTAGGTAAGAAGGTGAGGCTCATTGAAAGTGTGGTTTGTTGGTTGTACTGGGAACCCAGAGCCTCCTGAATGCTAAGCAAGTGCTCTCCCATTAGACATTATCAAACCTCAGAATGTATTTTTAAACAAATCATCAGGACATTTGCTTTATCGAGACCAAGGGATGTCATGGAAAGCTTCTCATCACACTCTTCCACAGCGAAGCAGAGAAACTGAGCACATGCACAGATGGCCACCCAGATGGTCAGTGGCTAAGTGGGAGGGGGTGCCCAGTCTGGGGGTTCTAATAAAAACCAACTATGGGTTTGGCCATTATGAGCAGACACTCACCCTCTGAGGGGAAAACATTTCACATCACAGCCTGTGTATACACAACAGTCCTGGGCTCTGGACCTCAAATGAATGAGTACTAGCTGGCTGCAAGGTACAGAAAAGGAGGGAAAGAGGATGCCTCAGGGATGGGGAGTAAAGGGCAGTGGAGAGTTGTGATGAGCAAAGGGCTGAAGGGGCTTTCCCAAAAGTGCAAATCTGAGACGCTGAAGTCATCTCAGCTAGGGTTAGCATCTCATGGCTGACAAATAAAATTTATAAATGACTTCTAAAACTGCTTCCTCCAGCAACAAGAGCTGTTATTGTCACATTGATTTTAAAATTAAATGCTATAGAATTTTCTTGCTTTAATGAGAAAGCAGATCCAAGTGGTAAACAAAGTAATGATTAAAGCAATTAAGAGAATAAAAATTAGAACGAATGCAACAATACTCCTAGTCCTTGACCCAAATAGGCAGCTTTGGCTGGCATTCCAAGAAGATGTATGCTCACTTCCAGATGAAATTATTGAGCAACACTGGCCTCTGTGAATATGCTGCCCTCTGGTAAGACTGGGAAAAGTCAATTAGCAATGTCACTTGTTTAAAAAAAAATCTGCCTGCACCTGGTTCTCATTTGTTCTCCAGCTGAGAAACCAAAGACCACTTTTTATTGCTTGTGGTCAAAGAGCAAGTTCACCCCACCATGGGATGATCAAATGGTCAGCCTCCCCCAGTCTGAGAGGGTTTGCCTTTCACTTTCAACTTGTTCAATCATCATTAACTCTGAAAATTGTCACATTCCATTTGTGCAATGAAAACTTCACCACTGGATACCGTCTGGGTGAAGTTTTTGTAGGTGAGGCCCTAAATCTTGTAGAGCACCTCGCACATTCTCAAGGTCATTTGCCTTGTTGCCTTGTTTAATGACAGTTTCAGACCGTCCTGACAGTCAGCTTGGGACCTGACGCTGGCAACTCTGAAGAGCCTTCTGCACGTATTATACTGTCTGAGATGGGAAAGGACGGTGGTGTGTTATTAAAAACTACAGTGTGGGCATATGAACACACACCAACAGCCCCCTTCTCTTTTGGATTTTTGCCAATCTGAAGATCTCGGTAAAGAGGACCATTGGGAATGATCCATATAAAAGCCCATTTTTCTCACTCTAGAGAGCCAGCTCCCCTGGATAGGCTGCAATGGCAAATTGGGGAGATTCCAAAAGTTTCTGGAAAGGAGAAAGACTTCTTTTTCCTTTTGCTATTGGGCTTGGGAAATCTTTGTGTTCTCTCTTTATGATTTCACTGTATCTGTCTCTCTGCAGAGGGGCTCTGACATGTTAGGGTCCTGAGAACCTGGTACAGGGCCAGATCCTGACAGGCAATCTACAAATATGAATTTCTGAAAGTGGAAAGATGGCTAAATAAAGAGGTCACTTGATGCAGCCTTCACAAAAGCAGAGTCTGCTGGGCAAGCCAAATAAATGTCGTACCACTTGGGAAGTAAGTCACAGACTAGACCAGCTCCAGTTATAGGGCCTGATTAAAGTTTCAAGGTCAAGACCACGAGAACATACACATAGAGCATTCAGTGTCTCAACATCAGCATCTACTACCTGGTCTTCAGGAAGGGCCTCTTGATTTCCAGTTCTAGTTCAGGCTGCATTTTCCCGGGGGTGGCCTTTACACAGACACATGATTCTCAGCACACCTGAGTTACTACAATCACTGCCTCACAATGCATTAAAATAGTTATTGTTGCCCAAATCTGGCACTTTAACTGACTAGCAGGATTCAGAGGTAGGAGAAAGGGCAGAAATACCCTAATAATCACTCTCCTCAAATGAGTCTAAGACCAGCCCAGTCCCCTGGTCTCAAGGAAAACCCTGTGCATCTTAACATAAAGGAAAACATCCTGCTATTTTGGTGACTGAACTGACAGTGCTATCTTTTACAAAAAGAAATCCCAGTGCAAGACAGTCACTGAAAGGCATCAGAAAGACTTTTGTTCATTCAAGTATTTTCACGTTTCCTGATTCTAAGTGTTTTATACTCAGTGATTGTTGGTGATTGGTGACAGAACCCAGGAAGTCTGGGTCTAACCACAGTCCTACACAGCTATCCTTTCTCCAGAAGACTTCTAGGATGCACAACCCGAATGCCCCTTTGCGTGTTGCTTCAAGTTGGGCAGATGGAGAGGGGCTTGATATGTATGTTCACATCAAAGGAATGAACAAATGGAGACACCATCTCTAAACTTCCCTTTCTCCTTACACTGAATTCTTCTTTCCTGTTTCCACCCTTGTGCTTGTGGAGGTCATTCTTCTGCTGCTGGCTCCTGAGTAAGATAGCATCTGTCTGCTTCTATCTCTGTCATGTCTGTCTGTCTCTGTCTGTCTGTCTGTCTCTGTCTCTCATGCCTCTCATGTCTGTCTGTCTCTGTCTGTCTGTCTGTCTGTCTCTCTCTCTCTCAGAGCTATTGCTGTGCTCCAGTGAAGCTCTGCAGGGCCTGTGACTGGACATAAAAGCAGACATCGTTGGCTCATTCCGTCTAAGTTTTCAGGACGCGCTCCACTCACTGACCTCCACTAGCGGCCTGGGTTTGCGCTCCACTGCAAACCTGAAGTGGCAGAGTTCACAGTAGCTGGTATTGGAGGATGACAGCCAATGCTCCAGGCAGCTCCGATGGATCGTCCCCAAGGTCCCAGTACATTCACACGGAGAGAGCAAATCCTCTTGGCTGCTGCCCTCATGGCAGATCCTGCACATTGGCCGGTCATTGAAGGGGCTGTAAGAGAAGGAGGGTCACCTGCTGGTCACTGAGTGACAACCACTGCCCTGTGGAGGGCCCTTGATCTGCATCATCTGGGCCCTCCCCAGTGACAGCTGCTCAGAATACAAACTACATTCAACTCCCCTCCTTACGGATACATGTGTGCATGAATATATTTCCTCTGGACACTGCGGACTCACGATGTCTTTTTGTGGGTGGTGTCAGAAGCCATTGAGTGTTAATGACTCACCTGTTAATTTGTTGAACAGACGAATTATGGTGTGTTCATTTCTATCATTTTTCTTCCTTTATTTGTTGAAATACTTTTAAGTATAAACATTACCTTCTACATGGTTACCTAGTGATGTGGTTTGGATATGAATGTTAGGATTTATAATTATTTTATTGGTGCTTGTTTTGAAAAATAAAGATTTGGTCCTTTTGCATCTTCAAAGTGACAAAAGGCTTGGTATCTCTGTGAGTTGGTAGGCTTAAATATGCCTATGTGTTTTAATAATTTATAATTTTTTGCATGTGTATGTGTGTATATATTTCCATGTGAATGGGTACATGTATATACAGGCACACATTCACATGTGTGTATGCTAGGGGCCAGAAGTTGATGCTGGGTGTCGTTATGGCTGTTGCTCTCTATTTTATGTATTAAGGCAGGGTCTCTCTCTTGAATTCAGATCTGGCAAATAGATAAACTAGTCTGTTTAGTCCCCACCTCACAAGTGCTGGGATTACACGTGAGCAGGCACATCTGCTTGGCTGTGATGTGGATGCTGGGGATCCAAACTCTGGTCCACATGCTTGTGTGGCAAATGGACTGAGCCATCTTATCCACTAAGCTATCGCCCAGCCTGCTTCTTCCTTTTCTATATTTTCCAGCCCATATTTTTTTCTTGAACACAGAAAAAAATTCAGGCAAACTACTAGTCAAAAAATAAAACTATGGGCTGGAGGAATGGCTCCATGGTTAAGTCCACTTCTTCTTGCAGAAGACATGGGTTCAATTCCTAGAACCCACATGATAGCTCACAGCCATCTGCAACTCCAGTTCCAGGGGATGTGACATTTTCTTTTGACCTCTGCAGGCACCAGCCACATGTGGTATATATATATACACATATATACAAAACACTCACACATTTAAAATATAATAAATCTGAAAAATCATTCATCACCATTAAGAACAAATTCTTTTTAAACACTTTTTAGAGCCAGGCGGTGATGGCACATGCCTGTTATCCCAGCACTCAGGAGACAGAGGCAGGCAGATCTCTGTGAGTTTGAGGCCAGCCTGGTTTATCAAGCAAGTTCCAGGATACCAGAGCTGTTATAAAGAGAAACCCCATCTCGAAAAACCAAAATAATAAAAAAAGCAACAAAAAAGAAAAAAAATTCTTGGGTTTTTGTTTTGCCAACATGCATGCATGTGCATCACATGCATGCCTGGTGCCCACAGAAGAAGAGGGCATTGGATCCATGGAACTGGAGTTCTGGATGATTCTGAGCCACCATGAGGTTGCCAGGAACTGAACCTGGGTCCTCTGCAAGAGCACTGAGTGTTTTTAACAGCTGAGTCATCTCTCCAGCCCCAAGAACAAGCTCTTTTGAAATGACATCAATTGTAGTTTCTAGACAAACAGCATCATTTGAGTCAGATGAAGGTATCTGCAAGGCTCCTTTCATTTCTGTTTTCGATATTGCAGGGGGGCTAGCGGGGAAGTAGACTGGTAATCGACTGTGAAGCTGCAGATTGAGCTGGGCACAGAGCTGAGGTGTGGATGGTCCTTTGACCTTATGGAGGTATTCCTTGGGATGCTGAAGACACTCCACTGCATGTGAGTGGTGAACATGTCCTACTGGGGTGGCATCTAGAGTTCTGCATTCAAGTGGAAAAGCCTCTCTCTCAGATTTCTTGAAGAGGGCATGGCACCATCCACGGGTCCCAGCTCTGCCATCTGGCTGCCTGGGCTCAAACCCAAGCTCAGGGGCTTCTTTGTCAGCTAGCTGTGAACAAGGAACTTCATCTCCCCATACCTTGGTCTCCTGATCTCTAACAGGCACAACAGTGGACCTTCTGTACTGACTGTGAGGACTGAGAAAAGCTGGTCTAGAGCATAGGCTTAGATCTAAAGGGTCTACTTAAGACTAGCTACTGTCACTTGCAGAATGAGTCAGACTCAGGAAAATCAAGCCACACAGCCCTCACCATGTGAGTCTAACGGAAATGTCAAATTAAGATGGCTTCCCTTTCCAACGAGAGGGGCCAACTGCCTCTGTGACTGGCATTTTAAAAGAATGTTGCCATGGTGTGTGACAACCCAGTGTCTTGTACATTTTCTGCTTTCTTTCTCCCATGTTCTTCAGACATGACGCTAACCTAGGTCTATGCCCCATTACCTTTTAATGCTACCTCTCTCTGATCCAGATGGAAGCAGCCATGGAAACACTACTGACCCCCAAAGGCCTTTCTGAGAATGATCCTGAGAATGAATGAAAGGTAGAGGGGGGCAGGATCATCCTTTCACTTGCCCAAGAGACCCATCCATGCTCTTGGGAGAGGAAGGTGACAGCTGGCTTTTGTCTCTTGGCCTCCTTTGTTCGCTTTGAGTCTTAACTGGGAAAACTGTAGCATTCTGGTGTACAGTGCTGTGTGGCCCAGGAGTAGTTCACACACACACACACACACACACACATACACACACACACACACCTCAGTTACATCAACCAGCCCCCCTTCTTGAGCAAGCAAGGTAGCTGATTCCTGCCAGGATGACTTGTGCACATACCGCCATCCATCCTTGGTTCCCAGAGGGCCAATGACATTTACCATCTCTTTATATTCTGAGCCCTAACAGATTGCTGGAAATTCTCCAAGAAGTGGAAAACATATACTACATATTTTTTCTTCCTGTCTTCTGTGACAGCCACACATATTTTAAAGACTGATTTTTACTATTTTTAATAGTGTGTGTGAGTGTGAGTGTGAGTGTGAGTGTGCGCGCACATGAGCACACCTGCCTAGGGAGGCCAAAGGTGTCAGCCCCCTGTCTCCAAACTGGAATTATAGGAGGTTGTGAGCTGCCTGGTATGAGTGCTAGGAAACTAGAAGTTTTTTTCTTTCTGTAAAAAAACAAAAAACAAGTTTTTGTTTAACTGGAGAAGCCATGGTGCATGGTACAGGCTCCCAGTCTGCCATGAGCACAGCAGCATAAGAGGAG